>NC_022017.1:21301859-21308924 GCF_000317375.1 Microtus ochrogaster | reverse complement strand
CTCTAAGAAAAACATACATAGATCTACCTGGAAAGCTGAAATAGACAAAATCACCTGACAAGATTGGGAACATAAGGGTGGGGGCAGAAGGGAGGGTGGAAGGGAAAGAGGAGAGAGAAGGGGAGGGGTGAGGAGAACTTGAGGGAATGGGGTAGTCGAGATGGAGGAACAACAGAGATGAGAGTAAGGAAAGAAATATCTTGATTGAGGGAGCCATTATGGGGTTAGCAATAAGTCCGGCTCTAGAGAAATTCCCAGAAATCTACAAGGATGACCCCACCTAAGACCCCAAGCAAAAGAGGAGAGGGTGCTAGAACTTGCCTTGTCCTGTAGTCAGACTCATGAATATCTTAAATATCACCATAGAAGCTTCATCCAACAACTGATGAAAACAGAGTCAGAGACCCGCATCAGAGCACTGGACTGAGTTCCCATGGTCCAGTTGAAGAGTGGGAGGAGTTAGAATATAAGCAAAGAGGTCAAGTCCTAGATGGATACACCCACTGAAACAGTCTACCTGAGCTAATTGGTGCTCACCAACACCAGCCAGACTGGGAAGGCACAAAGCATAGGATCAAACTAGTCCCTCTGAATGTGGTTGACAGTTGTATGACTGGGACAGACTGAGGGGCCACTGGCAGTGGCACAGGATTTATCCCTAGTGCTGGTACTGGCTTTTTGGGATCCTATTCTCTTTGGAGGGATGCCTTGCTTAGCCTAGATATAGTAGGGAGAGAGGGCCTTGGACCTTCCCCAAATCATTGTGCTTTACACTCTGTGAAGGGTAGATGGGGGTGAGGTGGTGGGTATGTGGGGGGAATAAGAGGAAGGGAGGGAGTGGGAATTTGGATTAGTATGTAAAATGAAAACAGAGAGTTTGTTTTCTTTTTTAAAAAATATAGAAAAAACAGAAAAAAATAAAAACTTCAGCCCCAGTCACTCAATCATGATTTAAATAGTCTGTCCTACTTCAAATATTATTTCAGTTTTCTAGACAGTAACAGTCACTTGAACACTCAGCTAGCTCTAATTTTCTAAATCACTGAAGTTTCTAAATGTAGAAGGAACACTAGATTCCTGCTTTTCATTGCTATTATCAGATAAATTCCTCCTGCTCTTCCTGTGAGAGGAGTATGTTCCCCTATCCGGTACAAATCAGCATTCACAACAATCTCAAGGCTAGATCCAGACACGCAGCTCCCACACACGCTAGTCTTTCCTAGAGAGTTCTTCAGTACTAAGCCACCCCACTCTGTCTCCACACCTCCAGGCACAGCTCTGGATACAGAGCTAGCTTGGCCTGATGAGCTCCCCATGACCCCACTTACCCTTCACACCCTCATAGTCCCGGGCCTAGTTCTGGTTGTGCAGAATCTATACCAGCTATTCGTTACTCACCTCTGTGTTCGACTTACTGTCCTTGTTACTCTCACATAAATAAATTTGGAAAATAGAGCTCACCAAACCAAAACCTAAGAACATTATCAGATAGCCTCGTTGTATGAATGCTAATGACTCTTCATGGGGCCCAGATCTTCCTAGGTTTGGTCAACTGCCCATTGCTCTATTTTGAGCTGGTTATTTGGCTACTGTTTTCTTTGGGTATTGTTTTTGTTTGTATATGGGTTAAGATAATCTCTGATTTTAGAATATTTATTTTTGTTTGTCTTTGGAGAATTTTTTTTCTAATACTGTGAGTATCCAACCTTTAACTCTTTCTTGCTTGATGTTGTATGTTTGGATGACTTCTGATGGTTGCAAACTTGCTGCGTTTAGTTTACAGGTCCTGTGAATGTCTGTTTAAAGCCCTGCTGGGGAGTAGGGGGCGCTGTTCCCTTCTATTTAGCAGGATGGAAGTGTCAGAAGAATGAGGCACAACACATAATCACCTGGCAGGGAAGTCCAGCAACATATAGCTAATCCCTGGCTTGGAAGGAAATTGTTTGACTCAGTTGGGAAGACACAGGTAAAGTTTGATTGACGTACAAGGAAAGTCTGAGTGAAAGAACCAGTCTCAGTAGGAATTGGGGGAGCTACTCCTTAAGAAGCATACATTTGAATATAACCTGAAGCATATATCCCACAGCTGTGGTATATAAGCTTGTAATTTTCAGATTTAAGGAAGGAGGGCATGTTTCAAAGAATGGCAGTGGTACTCTACTTGCTTTTAAGCTTATAATTATGTTACTTCAGCTTGTAAGTATTATAAAAAGGAACAAAACTAACTAAGGTTAACTTAGGGTCTTCCTCAAGTGGGGAGCATTTGATATTCAAAATTGCTCTTTTTTTTCTGCACTAAGTTTGAGGTCCCATACAACAGAACAAGTAGCCAACATTAACTGGGATGCTAAAAATAAAAGAGATTATAAATCTAGTAAATTACAAAATGATAAAAGTTTTAGAAAGCGTAGCTAAGTTTAAAAGAGGTGTTAAAATAACGGGAAATTAGTAATAAAATTTCATTAATTCTATCAGCACTAAAGGTGAATTACAACATCTACTTTCATCACTTGCTCCAGTCTTGTTTATCGATATGTGACCTTACTTCTTCCTCTAATTTTGGCTCTAAGAAGAATTAAATTCTGAATCAAAGAAAACTTTGTCATGTCCTGTTCACATCTTTCCATTTGTGAAGGTGCCTGCTCGGCTCTGGAGAAGAAAAGACACTGAGCGGCCTTTACGCTAAGCCTTTGAGGGTTTCTTTTTTTTCATCTCAAAGACACAGCTGGATAATTTTAAACTTCCTACTTTGATTTTTGGGTGCCCTACACCCAAATTTTTAATGTAATTTTGTGATGGTTACATGTGTCACCCTCTGGCTAAATCAGCATGGGGCAAAGTCCAACCTGACTCTACAGTTCCTGAAAATGATGTAGCTGTGGCCCTTTCATGGACACAGTTAACTGCCTGCACTCTAAAACTAGTATTCTTGGTATGCCTAAGTGAAGATTTGTGTGTCTAAATGCATGGATATAAACCTTTGAAAGATGATCGTTGGGGCTGGAGAGATGGCTCAGTTGTTAAAGGCTCACAACCAAAACTAGAAATGATGATCTTTGAACTTACGACCACAGCATTATTGTGTAGGGATTGTTGCCTGTCTGACTGTGTTTTCTCTCTTGCTTGTCCCCTTACTGTCTATAAAAATTTATGAAATTCTTATACGTCCTTACCTTGTCCAAGTCTAGACATGACACAACTGTAAACACAATTAGAAAAAAGGTAAATAAAGGAGGGAAAGGCCATTTTTATATCAAGATGTTGCTGCCTGTGTAGAGGCTTACAAACAAGGTGATATTAAAGTGCTTCATTTAATTATAAAAGTAACATTCAGGTCGTTCTTCAATGTATTTGAGAAAATTACTGGTTGTGACTTTAGCTTTGAAGAGGGATAAAAAAACTTGGGTCTATAATTGATAAAATAATTTGTTGAATTATCGTGGGTTGAGAAATACCAGGCTAGTTACAATTATATTTTTTTTTATTGTAAGGGGCAAACTCACAAAACAAGAATGAGAAGTCTAAGTTTAGTTATGTAGCGCAGGAACCACAGAGAGAAAGAGAGTGCAAACTCTGGGCTGCCAGGTGTTTTTCTCAGGGTACCCCAAAAGGTCACCCACTAGCCTGATCCCAACCCTTAAAGATCATTGGCTGGTAAAGATTCCCTGACAATAATGGACTTGATTACTACCGAGGCAAATAGAATAGAGGAGAGAAAAACAGAAATGTCTGACATTCTTCCTGCCTTTCATTCCCATACAATGAGAAGTCAAACCAGTTTTTATTTACTTATTCTTTTCCAAATTTTAAAAAGAAAAACAAGACAGAAAGGAGCCATCAAGCATTAAAAAGGATTTGAAAAGTTATGAAGTGTAGTTCTGGTAAAGAATGTTAAAAAAACAAAGGAAGTCCTTATGGATATGAACACATTTTAGATTTTAGTTAGTTTAGTTACATTGGGATCAGTTTGTTTCTAAATGAAAATGAAAGATAAGAACACAACCAGAAAGTTAAAGTGCATTTTAAAAAGTTGCACAAGTTAAAGCTTAGCTTGGCCTAAGTACATTAATTGCCCTTATTTACAACATTTGAGAGCAGAGGCAGGAGGATGGATCTCTGTGAATTCAATGCCAGCCTGGTTGAACCCCTGACACAGAGAAGAAAGAAAAAAAAAAGAAAGAAAAGGGAGAAAAAAAGTTGCACCTGTTAAAACTTAAATGAAGGAGCAGTGAATTTGAATAAAATGTGTTTAATTAAAGTCTATTAAGTATTCCTAAGTTTGGACTGAAGAAACATTGTGGAAGAAGGGGTGGAAAGAGGATTCAGTTGTAACAATATGGCTACCTATACAAGACCTAGACAAAGATTACACCAGGTGACATGATTAAATTTTAATATTCAGTTAATTTTTAGTTTTGCCATTGAGTTAAAGTCTTGCTGAATATACATGATCTGGGTGGTAATAAAATAATTATTCATTCATGGGGCATTCTTATTAAGTTACCCAGATATCATTTTAATAATACTTAAAACTATTTGTAAAGTTTGGTCTATTGTACAAATTTCTATTGTGTCTATGATCTTCAATATTCTGAATTCATAGTTCTGTAAATGAATAGAACTAATAAATTATCAAAGTTGACTAACGCTCATGGCTTCTTTAGCTAAGGACAATTCAACTAATCCTTCTAAATCTAAGATATAATATTTTTCCATTTATTTCCTGTATAATATTATTGAACATTTTATAAGTAATAGATGAGGAACCATATTGTTATTTATATTAAAGAAAGACATTATCTTCGATGCCATTATGGGTCTAGCAAAAAACCTGGTCCTAGAGAAATTGCCAAGAATCCACAAGAATGCCCCACGAATGAATAATTATTTTATTACCACCCAGATCATGTATATTCAGCAAGTGAAGACTTTAACTCATTGGCAAAACTAAAAATTAACTGAATAATAAAAGTAATAGAGGAGAGGGTGCCTGATCTGGCCTTGCCCTGTAGTCAGACTGATGAATATCTTAAATATCACCATAGAACCTTCATCCAACAACTGATGGAAACAGAGGCAGAGACCCGCAGCGGAGCACTGGGTTGAGCTTCAAAAGTCCAGTTGAAGAGTGGGAAGAGTGAGAATATGAGCAAAGAGGTCAAGACCATGATGGGTACACCCACTGAAACAGTTAACTTGAGCTAATGTGAGCTCACCAACTCCAGCCGGACAGGGAAGGAAACAGCATAGGTCTAAACTAAGCCCTCGTAATGTGATTGACAGTTGTATGGCTAGGCAGACTGTGGGGCCACTGGCAGTGGCACCAGGATTTACTCCTACTGCTTGTACTGGATTTTTGGGAACTTATTCTGTTTGGATGGATACCTTGCTCAGCCTAGATATCGTAGGAAGGGCCTTGGACCTTCCACAAAGCAATGTGCTTTACCCTCTCTGAGGAGTGGATGGGGGCTGGGGTAGGGTATCAGTGGAGGGAATGGGAGGAGGGGAGGGAGTGGTAACTGGGATTGGTATGTAAAATGAAAAAAGATAGTTTGTTTTCTTAAAAAAATAAAAGAAAAGAAACTTTTAAAAAAAAGATATTTTAGAAATGGTAACTAAAACCTAGGAATTGATATTGTAACCCAGACAAACTCTGTCCTTAGTTACCTTTCATTAGATGAAGGTCTGGGTGAATGAGAGCTAAAACCATGATATTTTGTTTTTTTATTTAATGGAAATAATAAAGTCATGATCATCACCCTTCCTCTCTCAAACACAAATAAAAACTAA
Source organism: Microtus ochrogaster (assembly GCF_000317375.1). Taxonomy (NCBI): domain Eukaryota; kingdom Metazoa; phylum Chordata; class Mammalia; order Rodentia; family Cricetidae; genus Microtus; species Microtus ochrogaster. The sequence goes on along the minus strand of NC_022017.1, from coordinate 21,303,134 downwards.
AACATAAAACCTCCCTTCAGCTCGAAGGTAACGTTCACCTCCTGATACATATTCTGTATTCTGTTGGGTTCATTGTACTCATAAGACTTTCTTTCACCTGAGTTTTTTAATTGGGTTGTAACTTTTTAACTCTCAGTTTGAGTCCATGTCAGTATTTCTATCTTTTTACAATGAATCAAGATTTCAAATCATAGTTTATCTGTTATTTCATTCAATCATATATTTGTGTTTTCTTGGGCATCACTCAAGTATTTATGGCTATTCTCATTAAGTTCATGGAGCCATTGATTTGCAGCTTTTTTTTTTAAAGCTCCTCAAGTTTGTTTACAAAGAATTCAATGGGAAGTCATTATTATTGAAGGCACCACATACTTTGGTTATAGGACATGGAGAAATCAAGCTAGGACTAAGCCAAAAATTTTCTCTTTACTGTCTATCTTTCCGAGGGGTGGAAGAGATTATGAAGGTATTATGCTGCTGAGAAAGCAAAGTTATGAACAGTCTCAACCAGCAGTGAGCCTTGCATGCTATTAAAACAATATCAAACTTTATCCCAACCTGCCAAGGCACTGGCTGCAGCAGTGGAATATCTGTACTGCAGATAGCACATTGCTATCTTTTTGGATTGGTGGTCAACTCCATGGGTTCATACAAGGGACTCTAACCATGTTCAAAGACCTACTACTGATATTTTGCTAAAGAAACATATTGCCAAACATTTATGTTCATACTCATAGATCAATGATGCTCTCAGCCTTGGTCAGAAAAGCTTCCGTTCACAGTGCATAACAGTTCATGAACACAGAGATGCACAGCGGGTCAAAGCCTTGAGAAAAAGTGATGTTTGAGTACTCATCCCTAAGCAATGCATCTGTCTTACCCCCTTCAAGGTTCAGATAGCAACATAAGTGGGTAAGGAAAACCTACGAACCAAGGGTAGGTGGCGAGCTGTGAAATACCTTTGCAGACATGACACTGGTGCTGCATTCACGAGCTTTTAGCGTTTGCAGTTTACTACACAAATGTATACAAGGTCGGTCTATTAATATCCCATCACAGAGTGGGCAGTGACGCATGAAACCCTTTACCTACCTGATAGGAGATATTTGCAGTTAATGACCTCCGCGGCAGAAGCAGCCACTTTCTTTTGATAAGTGTGTACAGCAGCAGATGGAGGCATTTAGTGTTTAAGAGCGTGTCCTGTTCTTCCAGTGGACTAGAGTTTGATTCCTTTCTGAGCGCCATACACACGAGAGAGAGAGAGAGAGAGAGAGA
>NC_022017.1:21288491-21301749 GCF_000317375.1 Microtus ochrogaster | reverse complement strand
TGTGTGAGCGTGTTTCAGTATGCATACTGTAGCAGGTATGTAGAGATTAGAGAAGAACTTTTAGCAGTCACTTCTAACCTTCCACCACGTGGGCCTAGGAGATTCAACTCAGGATTTGCAACTTGACCTCACGCAGTTTTAGCCTCTGAGCCACCCGGATAATCCAAGTGCATTATTTTCTCCAGTGATGCAGCACTGGGGTTCTGTCTATGGTCACACAAGCAACTCTAATTAAGCTCAGTACGTCACAAAAAAACCCAGCAAACTAAAAGATATGAATGTGGGAAGATTTATTAGGAAATAGGGAGTCAAGGATGGGGGTAGGGTGATAAGAGATGGGAATGGGAGGGGGCAAACGACCAAATCCATTAACTACATTTGTGAAATTGGTACCTTATGAATATATGCATTTCAGACAGTCATTTTCCCAGAGGAACTTTAGAGTAAAATCTGTGAAGTCAAAGATGACATTTCTATGAGAGGAAATGCTCTATCAGTAAACTGGTTATGATTCTCTCATTGCTGCGAGCCACGTAAGGAAGCAAAGTAAATTAAAAATAAAGGGTGCAAGGGAATCTCTCTTTTCTTTCTTTTTTTAAAGAAATTTTCCTCATCCATCCCTACTTGTTCTTTAAATACAATTAAGTGGGAAAAATCCAGCCAAAAAGCCAGACAATCCTCTAAGCTTCTGTGGTCTTGTCAAGGGAATTGAGCCACCGTTCATTAAGTTATTCAAAGTGTGGCCTCTGAGATAACAGATGCCATCACTTGGGAGCTTGCTGAGAATTGAAATATCTGTTTCCTCCCTAAACCCTGAGAGGTGAATCACCACTGTTTCAATCCAGGTGGCAGATGCAATGCACAGCTTAACTTCTGAGAAGCATTGCTGTGGTCTCTGACGTCATTCTGCATCCTAGTCTAGGGTAAACTTAAATCAATGCAAATATATTTAGATTTAAAATCAATAGAAAACTTATAATGTGATCTGACTGCATTAAGTCACATACTAGTTTTTGCTTGTGTTTGTGAAGCTTTTTTTTCTATTTTGGGTCTAGGCACTGGAAGACTGAAAGGTATGGGACAGTTTTCAAACATAACAGTTTTAAAAAACAGTAGATGCCATTAAAAGGCTATAAAAGAGCTTCAGAAATGACTGAGAGTTGTTCTTTTCTGTCACCAAACTTGAAATCACTACCATTGCAAGCATCTTTGTGGAATTTCCATGGTTATGTTCAGATGTAAACTTATATTACTCTCCATTCAAAAAATGCATAGGGCCTTAAACTATATTTCTGAGAGGAAAAACACATGTATTCTCTTCAGGAAAGTTGTAGGATTTTTGTTTGTTTTTCTTCAAAATGAGGCACTAGTCATCATAGCAAAGTTTTCAGACTTAAAGAAATAGAAATCAATCTAATATTAAAAGGAAGTTATAACTTTTTAACCATTTAGTTTGTTCATCAGTAAGAATCCCCTGGAGATAAGATACTCTGAAAATATCTCTTCCATTCTAAGATAAAGAACTTTTTCTAGCTCTCCCATGCAGAGTTAATAACGAACCTTTGTGTCACGTAAGACTGCTGCAATCCTACTCTGCCCTCAGCTGCGTTGTTTAGCCTCCCTCATAAAGAACAATGAAACGGGCTGGAGAGATGGCTCAGAGGTTAAGAGCACTGACTGCTCTTCCGGAGGTCCTGAGTTCAATTCCCAGCAACCACATGGTGGCTCACAACCATCTGTAATGAGATCTGGTGCCCTCTTCTGGTCTGCAGGCAGACATGGAGGCTGAACACTGTGTACATAATAAATAAATAAATCTAAAAAAAAAAAAAGAACAATGACGAACAATGAAACAACCAATTTCACCTGCTTGGATCTCTCACGCAATCACTCTAAGTTAATGCATAGCTGTAATCTTAAATTATGTACTCTTCCATGTCCTTGAGAGAATGGACCAGATTAGTTGTTCTCATCCTCTTACACCATGGAACCCAATATGGACAACTTCAATGGAACCACCATATATGGGCTGCCTAATGCTTCAGCATTTCCAGGGCATAAATTTTAAATCCAAAAATTCCTTGCCCTTGATCCATGAGTAATGCATGTGTGTATATGCATGTTATGGTAACACATGTTGGATACAGCAAATGGGTTGAAAGCAACTTTATAAAATGAGTATTCGCTATAAACACTGCAGAGAACAGCAACTATCCATATTGTAAACTATCTATAGAACTCTCAAAGATAAACACATTTGATACCACTCATTAACCTCTTGAGGGGGACAAGGAATTCAATGACTATATAAAAAATGTTTGAACAGCCGTGTAGAAAGTATGTAATATAATGATGCTAGCTGGTTGTTTCAAGCATCTCTAAAACAACAAAAGAAAACAATGATCTCAGAGATAAAATTTCACAGATCCAAATGTGCGCAGACAATTTAAAGCTTTCTGTGTCTTTGAAGAGAATTTTCTTTCTAGCAGCCAGATGACTCAAACTGCTGAAAATCAAAACCAAACCTACATTATAGGATTGGCTTACTTAGATGCAAGTCTATGTCCAGGAATAGAAGGTTGTTGGCAGTTAAATTGAGGACACTGGCTCACAAGAGTGAAATTCTGTAGCTTGGAATGAATATACAGAGGAGGACCCTGGGGAGGCTGAGGACATTTGAAGTCTCAAATTCTGACAGATTTGTTTTGCTGGAAGAAGTAGTTGCTTCACCCTCAACAGTAGGTGCATCTTCATCCCTGCTCCCTGAAGCATTGCCCTTTCAATCATTGCCTAGAGGAATTAGTTCTGCATTTTGTCTATGGAACCAATGATGATCTTCCCTGAAGAAGATGCTAAGCAAGACAATAACACTCCTCAAGGCCCACCCATCTTTACTAGAGTCAAGTCTAAGCATCCCCTAACCTTGAGGTTGTTATGCAAGTGTGACTTGGAAACACGTGTGCCACACCCAAGAAAAGTTACTGAATTTTAATGATAAAAGCAGAAGTCTAAGAAATATGAACAGGGATAGATTTTAATAGTGAGAGAGAAGGATAGATCAGGTTTGGTTATGTATGGGCCCATTGGGCAGAGATTTCAGATTTATATAGCTTGCACAGTTAAGATTGGTGGCAACAATGCTTTTGATTGACAAAAGTATAAAAGTCAAAAACAGCCTGTTATTAATACCCTGGAGATGCATGATGTCTCTTAGCTAAATGTTGATGAATTTGTAAGCAAGGGCACAGTGACAAGACTACCAAAATGACTGCTCCATAGTTGGGGAAAGGTATTTTATTATAGATAAGAGAGGGAGAACAAGCAGACTCGCAGTTCCTGGGCTATTTCTTGGGAGCAGAGAAAATAGCAGGGAGAGAATAGTGGTAGGTGGAGGGTCGCCTGACTTTTATAAGAGAGTAGAGATGCTGTGGAGTTCGCATAGTGGATGGGAAGTCAGGGATGGGAGAATGGCCAAGACACCAGGTAGGGGCTTTGACATTCATAACAAGTACATGTTACTAGGACCTGAAGAAACTGGAGGTTAGTTCTGGGTTTTGATATATAATCACAGGCATGAGCCAGGGAAGTGGATGTCTCTGGTTAGCAGGAACCTATATCCAGGTTCCTGAGGAATGCTGACTGTAGTTCACAGCTTGAGCTGAGTCCAGACTGTCACCTTGGACCAAATTAGTGGGCCTGTCCCCTTTTAGGGAGTTGGGGATTACCTTTGAACAGCTGGAGTGACCCAAAGCTTGGAGAAATTGACAGGCTAAGGTTTACTCATCCTGGAAAACCTAACACATCAATCCCAATGGAAAGCTCCACAAACAGAGACTGCCTTCACTATAAAAACAGATCTGTGAGAGTAACGCCAGCATACTTGAAGATCGGTGTCATTGTTCGTCTCTTTATGCAAGTTACTATGGGAACCGATGCTGCTCAATTGAATAACTAAAATTCAGCGGATCTAATTGGACACCTGAGTGGCAAGAGGCACGAGGCAGGTCAGGCGAACATGGGCTGTGATACTCATAGACCGTTGACTATGGCTGATCGTGGTCTTTTGCAAAAGAGAAATACATAGACATTCACGAGAATTAATCTTAATTGCAAAATTGAGAGGATCTAGGATCAAGTAACAGACTTGCTTCCAGCTAGGTCTGGAAACCATTTCTAGGAAGGATTAACTGAGGGGAGAAGACCCAGATTGGGTGGCGTATTCTGCTTGTAACCCACATATGCAGAGGTGTGAGGGAAAATCACTACCGCTCGCTTGCCTGCCTGCCCTAATTCATGCTCATAGCTGCATACACACCATTGTTGCTGATAGGTATTAGCTCTTCTTGGAAGTTCTGGTAGAATTCTGCATTGAAACCATCTGGTCCAGGGCTTTTTATTTATTTATTTTTATATTATTTAATTAAAAAATTTCCTCCTCCTCCCATTTCCCTCCTGCTCCCCCCATCCCCCTTCCCCTCCCTCTCCAGTCCAAACAGCAGTCAGGGTTCCCTGCCCTGTGGGAAGTCCAAGGTCCTCCCCTCTCTATCCAGTACTAGGAAGGTGAGCATCTAAACAGACTAGGTTCCCACAAAGTCAGTACATGCAGTAGGATCAAAACCCAGTGCCATTGTCCTTGGCTTCTCAGTCAGCCTCCCTGTTAGCCACGTTCAGGGAGTCCGGTTTGATCACATGCTCCATCATCCAGCTGGCCTTGGTGAGCTCCCATTAGATCGGCCTCATCGTCTCAGTGGGTGGGCGCACCCCTCGCGGTCCTAACTTCTTGCTCATGTTCTCTCTCCTTCTGCTCCTCATTTGGACCTTGGGAGCTCAGTCCAGTGTTCCAATGTGGGTCTCTGTCTCTAGCTTCATCCATCGCCAGATGGAGTTTCTATGGTGATATGCAAGATATTCATCAGTATGGCCATATGATAGGGCCATATCAGGCTCCCTCTCCTCAGCTGCCCAAGGATCTAGCTGGGGACATCTCCATGGACACCTGGGAACACCTCTAAAGTCAAGTCTCTCCCCAACCCTAAAATGGCTTAATTAAGATATATACTTTCCTACTCCCATATCCACCCTGCCTCCATCCCAACCGTCCCATTCCCCCAAGCTCTCCCCCTCCTCCCCTTCTCACTTTTTTCTCCCCATTTCCTCTTACCCCCCCCCATCCCCACCTCTGGGCTTTTATCTTTTTCTACTTTACTTCTTTCTCTGTGGCTTGCTGGGTGGCTGGGTCTCTGGCTCCTAGCGTCCCCCTCCTCTTCTTCTCTCACATCACTCCCGTTCTTCCTCATCTCTCCATTTATACTCTCTGCTCTCCGGCCCCACCCATCCTCGCTCCTGCCTTGCTATTGGCTGTTCAGCTCTTTATTAGACCATCAGGTGTTTTAGACAGGCAGAGAATCATAACTTTACAGATTTAAACAAGTGCAGCATAAACAAAGGCAATATGCCTTAAAATAATATTCCCCAACAATTACTTTTTCAGTCTTCTCATTTATTATGATTAAGAAAATTCAAAGTATCAGAAAAAGCATTCTTCAGTTCTGGCCAAGATCCCAAAGAAGGAAACAGAATAATAGGAAATGGAGAAGTTGGAAAGAAAGGTGGATAAGCCCAGCTGAATGTCACGGTGACTTGACTAGTACTTACTGCTCTAGCATGTGGGGATTCTGAGAAATAAAGTACAGCATCCCATCAAAATAATAATTTTCCTGCATAACTTGTTAGGATGGTGTAAGATGAAGCTGTCTTTGTAGGGGTGTTCTCTTTCTGGGGTGATTGACTTGACACAACTGGATCATTAGATCTCCACACACACATGGTCTATTCTCCTAGCCACAAGTTTTCCTTTAATGGGTATTTATCTCTACTATAACAAAATATCTTTAATATTTTATTTTATATGTATGAGTGGAAAAAAGCAAATAAACAGCCTGTTTTGGCATAACTTACTTTGGTATAACTTGAAAGAACAGTTGTGACATATAAGTTTGTAACCTTTAGTGACAAATTTTAATACTTGTAACTGTTCTAAATACTTCTGTTTATTTTAAACCATTTAAGGATTTCACTTATGTGACATTTTTATATAAAATGTTTTTGATAATACAATGGCTAATGGTGATAAAATGTGTTAGATAGTTTTTTTTTTCCAGTTGACCCGGACTAGGCATTTTCTCATTTAGGGATTAATGGTGGAGTGTCCAAGTCATATCTATGTTTGGTTGTACAGCAGTAAACCTAATGAACAATCTCAGCTTTCACAGACAAGGATGTGCTATTATATCAGTCATTATCTGTTCCTAACAATATCAGTGTAACATTCATTTGGCCAGTGGTTTTCAAACTGTGGGTTGCAACCCCTTTGGAAGTGAAATGGACCTTTTTATAGGGGTTGTCTAAGACAGTTGGAAATAGCAGATACTTATATTATGATTCATAATAGCAGCAAAATTACAGTGAGGAAGTAGCAGCAAAAATAATGTTATTGTTGGGGGTTGCCACATCCTGAGGAACTGTATTAAAGGGCTGTAGCATTAGGAAGGTCTTGGTTATATTAATGGTTTTACTGTGTCATTACAAATGGTTCTTTTTTTTTCTTCCTGTTAACCAATGTTGAACATCTATTTACATGTTCACTGGATATTTTTGTGTGTTTTCTCATGATATATTCACTCAAGATGTTTTTGTCAAATATTAACTGGGTTTGTCTATCAAGAATGTCTTCTTCATTTTGTTACTTGTCTTGTCAATCTTAATAGTTATCAGATATAATTCTTAGATCTTCTGTTTGTTTGTTCTACAGCTTGTGTTTTCGTGTCCTAATTAAGAAAGCTTTTTGCCCTCGTGTCTGTATATGCCAATCTCTATGTCTATTGTATGATCTGTGTGTGGGTGCTGTCTGTCTGTCTGTCTGTGAGTGGTGAGACTGCGTGTTGCTAACAAAGAGCTTTGCTCTGTATTTATTGAACAACATAAAAATCACATGGGGGAAAAAGGGGATACTTTACAGAAAATTTAACAGTTATGCAATGAAGTAAGTCACTGGGCCCAGTTGATCCATCCCAACTGACTCAGATAACAAACATCATTATTTATCAACTAATATTCATAAAGAGTTGCTGTCAACCTTTATGGTAATTTCAGAAAGTTGCTTTCAAGTTCTGTGTTGCTGTTTTCAGCAAATGATGCATGCACATGCGTTATTCTGGGTCAGAGGCACGGATGAGTGTTTAATTTGAAATTAGAGCTATGCATTAGCTTAGGCTGTAAAAACTGATTGCATGAGAATCTAAGGAATGTAAAGTTGATTGTTACATTGTTCTGTTAAAGGCATGTTAAAAAAATAGGCTTTGTAGACAGCAGGCTAACAGTCTAAAGCCTAAGTGTCCTCAAGATGTATTATTAACTTGGGCTGTCAGGATCAACGAAAGTACATTTCTTCCCTTTCAACTTACTGCACTTGTGATAACTTCAAGTACAATATTGAACAGCAGGACATTAGTGGATGACAATGGTAAATATAGGACATGATCTTAGAAAGTTATATTTTCTGTAATTTTTATATCAGTTATGTTATGTTGGTTTCATTATACTATATTAATGTCTATATATTTATTGCATATCTGCTTGCCTGTTATATCTAAGAGCTAATATAAAATATCTGGCCTTGTATATGAGGTTGCATCTTTTTCTCTGTTAATTTTCTCTTTATCAGACAAAAAATAAATAGTAACACCATAGATATGATCCTGGCATTCAGCCTTACAGCTTCATGTCTGTGGTGCTGGAGGTCTATTGACCTAGCATTGAGCCAAAGAACTTTGTCCTTGGCAATGCCCAGAACCCATTGTGACTACACCTGGAATTTTAAACAAAATAAATGTGATGAAAGTATAACACATCCAAGTTATTGAGTGCAAGAGGAACTACACAAGAGGAGATGTATTTAGTCTCAGGAAGTGATTTTCAATAAGCTAGTCAACAAAGAGCAGTGATGTATTTGATGATGGCAGTGGTGAAGAAATAAACTTTAGCTGTACTTTATGTTGGAAAGAGAGGCATCTCATAATGCCTTGGAAGTAAAAGAAAAACAAGACATAGGAAAATGAACAATGAGGCAAAGTAATTGGAGAATAAATTCTGACCTTGGTCATATGGTGGCTGGTACTGGGCCCCTGCAGGAGTTTTGCACAAAGCCTGCAATGCTGTAGGTGTCAATTCGTGCAAGGCATGGATGATGTTTGGGAAAGAGATAAGATATTTACCTAGGAAGATGCTGTTCAATCTGATGGTGCAAACAAAATCAGATGAGCCCAGTGACAGAGATACAGAGAGAAAAGGCTCATAGATATGCCCAGATTGGAGATGGGCTTTGCTGAAGTTGCTGTAGGTTCAGCACTGACTGGATGGTAGCCCCTTTGAGAACTTATCACTATAGTTATCTCTTATCTTATCTAGTCCCAGACGTTGACCACTCGGTGAACTGACGTACCAAGCCTGACTGCACATATGCTGGTCATTGGCTGTGCCCAAAGTACTCAGAGGCTCAACGCTTACAGTGCTTTGATAGTCAAAGAGTATTCCACTTTTGGGATTCAGATGATGCAAAGGGTTCTCTTGACTTCTTGCAAAACAACCAGAAAATGTTATGATTCCTAATGACAGAACCAGAGACATGGAGTGATACAAATCTAGCATTAGAACAATGGATACTGAAACTACAGAAGCCAGTTCTGTGTGGACAGATCATCCTGGCATCATGAAAGAAGATAGCTTCAGTTTGGAACAGGAGCTAAAATTTGTGCCAGAAACATAGTTGACCTGCATCTACATCCTTACATGTGCTTGTTGTTCCTCACTGATGTAGATATCCAAAATGCCTGCCTGCTTTTGTTATTCCTGACAATGATGCTGATGTTGAGATGCCCTGTGCAAGGTTTCTAGAGGATAGTACTGTACTGCAAGTCAAGTACCATATTTAAGAAAAGAAATACATTAAATAGTGAGTTTGGACTTTCGTATCATTCAATCTTTGAAATTTATTTAAAAATACTTCCCAGAATCCATGGATTTTACTATAAGACGTTAGTATTCATTCATAAAGTTACCTCTAAAGCAGCAGCAAGTAATTTATACTGCTAAGAAGTTTAAATGTTATTAGGTATGGTGCTGCATGCCCTTAATCCCAACACTCAGGAAGCAGAGTCAGACAGATCTCTTTGAGTTCCAGGCCAGCCATGGCTATGTAAAGAGACCCTGTCTCAACCTCCAGCCCCCACACACAAAAACTGAGATGCATTTGACAGTGAAGAGCACTCACCCCCTTGTCCCAGCCTCTATGCTTTCCATGTCTACAGGGTCACCTGATTCTTTAAGTAAGAATGATATAAAAAATGTTACCTCTTTGATTATAAGGACAAGATATGGAAGTGGAAGACTCCGGATGAAAAATAATCATAAAAATAACACACACATGCATGCAAGCACACATACATATATAATTGTACTACTGTTACAATGCTTTGATGTGAAATAAACTTATAGCTATAAAAAGAAGTCAAAATATGGGGTCGAAGCTTTAAAAATCTAGATTCCTTTTGCACTTCAGTCTGTTTTCTTTCATCAGCCAATGAAAGAACTATTAGTGGTTAGAATTTGCTGTAAGGTTAAAAAGTTAATTAAAAATTTCATATATATATATGTATATATATATATGGAATGTAAGCCACTAAGCATAATATAGGTACACTTAGAATTGAAAGATGAGTATTTATAGTGTTGTGTACACTGATACTTGGTATTCTAAATAAAACATATTAAGTTGATAAAATTATGTTGCATTTCAAATAAGGATCTTCTTTACATTGCAAAATATTGCTGACTTGAAAAATGCTCCATATTTAGGGTTTCTACAGTTAGCACTGAAGAACTAATAACAACATGGAAATGCAAAGTTAATTAGAAGTTATGTCACCAAAGATTGGGTTAGAAGCAGAAACTTTGACATATTGCATTTCAGATGAAGGATGGAAATGTGGAAAGTAGGGATGTGTTCAATTTGCCTCTGTGGCTGAATGAGCAGTGCTGTTCCCATGTGAATTAGGATGGCTATCAATCACTGCAACTATAGTGATTGTTTGATTACCTGGAAAGGCTGCAATGCTTGCTGAGCAAGTTCTCTGGGTACTAGTGTTCAAGATGTTCTTATGAATGGCAAATGTTCTTTACTATTCTTAAATATCAATGATGTGGGATTTCCCTCTGTATGCTGTGATTACCACTGATAAATAAAGGAACTGCTTTGGGCCTATAGCAGACCTATAGGGGAACAGAGCTAGGCTTGGTGAACTAACCAGAATGCTAGGAGAAAGGAGGCAGAGTCAGGGAGAAACTATGTAGTCCTGCTGGACTTTGTGGGTAAGCCACAGCCTCACGGCAATACACAGATTACTAGAAATGGCTTAAATTAAGATGTAAGATTTAGCCAAAAAGAAGCTAGAGCTAATGGGCCAAGCAGTGATTTAAATAATATGGTTTCTGTGTGATTATTTTGGATTCAAGCAGCTGGAATGACCAAGAAGCCCTCATGCAACATATCAATGTGCTATCTTTATCAAGATTCAAGAAACACAACTCTAATAAATATTTTGAAGTACCAACTACAAATGACCCTGTGACAGATCCCATTGATCCCCTGTGAACACAGAGAAGCGTCAGCAGGAAGTCTGCAGAATGAACTCCCTCCTCAGAATGTCCAATCACATCAAAATATCAGCAAATGACTAACATTTCATAGAGGACATACTGTTTCAAGATATTTTTAAGATAGGATGGTTTTCTTAATCCTCCATTCAAAGCTTCTAGCTAATATAACTCAATCAACCTTAACATACACTTTGTAAGAAACTGTCGTCTCAGCATGTGATATTCATTAATTTCATAAACACTGTTGAGTACCCACCATGTGGCACTCAAGCAAAATATCATGGCCAAGACTGTCAGGGAGCTCAGCTCACTTGGAGAGTCAGAGAACACACACACACACACACACACACACACACACACACACACACACACACACACACACGAATAGAGGCATGAATAGAGAGAGCTGAGAAGTGAAGGATTTTGAAGGACTTATGGGCAAAGCACCTACAGCAGGAATATTTCAATTGCAATGTGAAGGAAAGGATGCACTTGACATGTTGACAGTTTGAAAAGAAGAGTTGGTAAGAGTCAAATGGCTTAATAATAGCCCTGGCTGAAACACTTACGATCTGTCAGTCTGGATCGAAAGTCCCCTTCTGTCTTAGTCAGTTTTCTATGGCTGTGAAGAAACACTATGACCAAGAATTTAATTACAGTTCAGAGGTTGAGTTGAGTCCAGGATTGAAAGCATGGCAGGCACAGCAGTGTTAGAGCAGTAACTACAAGTTATATCTGACCCATAAGCAGGTAGCAGAGAATGATTGGGCCTGCTGTGAGCTTTTGAAACCTCAAAATCAATCTTCAGTGACATGCCTCTTCAAACAAGCCTCACTGCCTAATAGTCCCTAAGATACTGGAGACTAAGCACTCAAATATCTGAGCCCAAAGGGGTCATTCTCATTCACACAAGCACATTCCATTCCCTGGCCACCACCAGCTTGTAACCTTATCATAATGTAAATGCAGTCAGCACGACTCCAAAAGTCCCTATAGCTGTCACAGTCTCAACAAATTAATAGTCAGAATTTCAAGTTTCTTCTGAGACTCAAGGAAATCTTTTAACCATAACTTTCTCTTTAAAAAAAACCACCAAAAAAACAAAGTATTTGCTTCCACGTTACAATGGCACAGAATGCATATTACCATTCCAGAAGGGAGAAAGGGGGAATGGTGAAGATCTATTAGATCAAAGCAAGACCAAAACCTAGCAGAGCAAGCTGCAAAATCCTGTCGCTCTACACTTGATGCTAAAGGGTTTCAATGGTTCTTCAGATCTTCCACTATTTCCAGCTTTGTTATGTTCAACGTACTTCTCTCTCTTGGGTTTGTCTACCCCTTGTATCCATCTGTCCCCAGCAGACATCCCATGACTTCCTCTGGCATCTTTAACATCTTAGCCTCTCCAACACGTTCCAGACTTCACTTTTACAGCTCTATACACTGGCTTCTTCTGTTCTCCACACAGGAATTCCTCTGCCACACCCCTAGTCTTGGTGGTTTCTTAAATCATGGAGGAAGATTCTACATCCCTTATACTCCTGAGGTAGCCTTCATGATCCTAGAGCTAGAAACGGAAGCCTGAAGTTGCCCTGTTCTGTTTGCGTGAACTGGAATCTGGCTGCTTCCTAGAATTACATTTGAGTTTTATTCAAAATTTTCTCTGTTGATGTTCTTTAGGAATAGATTATTTCTTAGCCCCATTCTTTTCACAAGTCACAGGATGAACTGGGAGGAGTCTTCCCCTGAGGGTACCACTCCCTTTATTCCAGGTCTTTCTTTAAACCTCTCATCTCTTTGAGCATAAGACTTAGTTCTAATATTACATTTCCTGGTTCTATTTTTTCACCTCAAATTGTATATTTTGCATTTGTTTTCATCCAGAGTCTTCTTCTTCATTGTGGATCAGCATAAGAGTTATCCCCGATAACCATATAACACAGTCAATACTAGACTGTCTTGCTGTCTTGAAATCTTCTTTGTCGATGAGGTTAGTACAAACACTTTGCCTCAGTCAAATTCTTAGGCCAAGTATATATATGTATATGTATATGTATATGTATATGTATATGTATATGTATATGTATATGTATATGTATATGTATATGTATAAACAGGTATGTTCTTTGCTAAAATATCACAAGAATGATATTTTGTGATCTCGAGAAGTTGCTCATATTGTTCTCTTCTGGATCCTCTTGAGCTGAGCCTCTGTAGTCTGTATAGCTCTCTGCTCTACCATCTTCCAAGCTCTTACTACAATGGCTCTTTAAACCCCAGTTATAGCATTCAACCAACCACTTTCCTAATCCAAAGTCCTAGAGTCTTCCCTCTATCTCCAAAGAATGGCATGATCAGGTCTGTCACAGCAATATCCCAATCATGGAACCAATTTCTGTCTTACTTACTCTTCTATTATTGTGAAAAGATACTATGTTAAGGCAACTTATAAAAGAAAGCATTTAATCAGGGGTTTGCTTACAGTTTAGAGAATGGGTCCATGACCATCATGGGGGAAGGGTGAATGTATGACAATAGATAGGTA
>NC_022017.1:21276771-21288391 GCF_000317375.1 Microtus ochrogaster | reverse complement strand
GAGAGAGAGAGAGAGAGAGAGAGAGAGAGAGAGAGAGAGAGAGAGAGAGAGAGAACCAGATGTGGGCTTTTGAACCCTCAAAGCCTACCCCTAGTACACACCTCCTTAATAAAGCCACACCTCCTAATCCTTCCTAAAGATTACACAAACATTTGAATATATGGGGCTACATGGGCCATTCTCATTCAAATCACCACATTCCATTAACCGTGATATCCCATAATACCATTATTATTCCCTGATTTAAGATTAAGGAATTAAGTCTCAAAAATATGCTGGAGTTAATGAAGGATTGAGTTTAGAACAAAGTAGCGAGCCCAGTGGGTCAGGTTGTCTCAACATTCTCAATAATTCTGACACCAAGGTGATCAGACCATGTTTGAGGTGGGTATGAAGAGAACTGGGGTATGTTAGCAATCTTCCGTGCCCATTGTGGCCAACTGTAAACTTCCCGATCTCCTAATACCAGTTTGAAGCTACAGAGACTGCAATTCCTCATATGCCAGGTTAGAAGGATAATTTCTTGAATATAGTTTTATATAAACAAATAGTTCAGAATTTAAACTTACATATTGTTTTCCTCATTTTAAAAAAGTAACAGTATCAGAATAAAACTTAAGATTGCTATTTTTCTACAAAGTTATCCTCTTCCTTGCTATCTAGGTATGATTTTTAGAGCTATATATGTCATATATATAACACATATATGCATATATATATATCACATATATATGCATACTAAGTATGCCCTAGGTGATCTTTTTTCATTTTAAAATACTGTAACTTTAAAGACTCATAGAGATTTGGCACTGTTTCCTCTCTCTCTATAGCATGTATTTATTTGGTTGATTATGAGCAAATTTTTTTTTTTAATTTTTCTTTTCTTTTCTTTTTTGTCCCCAAGTGAATCTTTGAAAAAAGAAAAAGTCCCAAACAATTAATAATGGTCCAGAGGCAGGACAATGAACCCAAAATAATGTTCCAGCTGGCTTGGGCTGTGTTTGTTTAAAAAGGAATGTTCTGCTTTAGAAATGCCCGCTATAGAACCCTTAATTTAAACATATATTTAGGGTGGTAGTATTTAGAAGTTGGTACTGTCACATGACAACCGACTGCAGACTTTACTCACGAAGAGGTGTAAACACAGCCAAGAGCAACAGCAAAACAAAAAAAGGCAGAAATCCAAGGGCAATTGAAGGCATTCACAGCTAAAACTGTTTCCACTCCTATCCTCGCTTGTGAGAAAAGATAGTAGATATAAGTGGCAATACCAAATATAATATAAAGATTATAATAACATAATTATAAAATTATAAATATTATTATAATACTTACTATTATAATATAACATTTTATATTAAAATATGTAATTAATAGTAAAGTGGTAATAAAATTAATAACAATAACAATGGTATTAGTTCTAATGGCAAATACGATGATGACTAGGGTCTGCATACTGTTTTATATGCCATCCCATATGACAAACTTGGTTGTGGATGCCCTGGGTTTCAATTATCTCTTCCTCAGGTACCTATAGAGGCTGTTTTCCCAGACTATGTTGACCTCCTATGTTATCTAACAGTCTGCTTCCTTACAGATGTTCTGCTGGTATCTTGGCAAAGCAGCTTTTCAGAATTCCACTGTTCTGCCTGCCTCAAGGCTTCACCCCTGCCTGTCATCTCCTTTGAGTGTTTTGATGATTTCCAAAAGAACAGGCTATAACAGGGGTAGCCTAAAGTTGCTTCTGAGGTGTGGGTAACAAAAGGTTGTGGCTTTCATGTTGGATGTCCTTTTTTTTTCTTATGCTGAAGGAAATCATATCCATTTACTCGAGCCACCATAACAAAACCTCACAGCCTGTGCCACCGAAATCCCAAGCTTGTATTGTATTTCACACTAGAGTAAGGTACATCAGGGTTGTCCCGTCCTGAAAATAATCTCCTTGAATTGCAGATAGGCTACTCTTATTTCCTCACGACAAAGTTGTCCCTCTGCAGATGCATAACCATGTCTATTTCTGTATCCAAGTTCCCTCTTCTTAAAGGGTCAATTTAGATGGGAAAGAGCTCTCTTAGTAAACGTATTTAAATTTGTTTACCTCTTTAAGGACACTATTGACAATGCAGTTGCATTTTGAGGTGGGTCTAGGGAACCAACATATGATTTTGGTAAGGACCTAGACAAGTCCTGAACAAGGCCCGTGTGACAAGAACCTGAGAGATCCTCAGTTGGCAAGGAGTTCAAGTTTTCAGCCCAGTAGCTGAAAGACAGTGAGCCTTGTCAATGACTAAGTGAGTAAGATTCCCCGAGGATCGTCCCAGGAAAACTGAGAGAAAGCACGAAGACTTGGAGGCATTCTGGCTATACTCTCAAAGGTGAACTTAAGCCTGAAGAACCAGTTTGGTCAGCACTAGTGCCATCAAAGGCCAACAGCATGTGTGAGGAGACGATTCTTCAGTGTCCTAAGTTTGGGGACAAATAGTTATCCAGCTGGACAAAATTAAGAAAATGTCTTTTTAAATCTTAACACATGAGGGTGCTTGCTTGATGGCATTTTCTCTGAAATGGAGGAAAGGAGCTTTTCCAGTTTTGAGGAGGTGGTGCCTCTGAGCCATGTGACGTTAGGCCTGGAGCTCTCACTGCCTTTACAGAGCGTGATTGGGGCTCTGTAAACAGCTTCCACCATCCAAAAACTCTACATCCGGGAGATGATTTGTTCCTTTGCTTTTGACTCCTATGGGTCTCCCTGTAGTTGGTTGTGACCTTAGTAAGAACTGATGGGCACTCAGAGCAAGTCTGGCTTTCCAGGTAGTTCCCCAAGAGACCACACCTCTTTTCGTTTGACACCTCTTACTCCCTTAGAAACCAGTCTTTATCTTCCAACCAGACGCATGAGCCTTGTCTGGGAGTCGGTGGTGGTGGTGGGGGGAGCAGAAGCACTTTCCCTTGGAAAGATACTCCTGCCCCCACCCCCAACTGCTGTCCTCTGAATGAGAAATCCAGCTCCACTCACAGCAGGTTAGAGGTGTTCAGCAGGGAACCCACCATGTCCTGCCAGCTACCGCTTCTTTTTAATGAGTTTCTTCTGGTTTCTGCGGCCTCTTTTACATGGGCAGTTCAATCTTTTCTCTGGCTCAGTTCTTGCTTCCTCTCCTCCTGACCTATAATGCTTTGTCCACTCAGCCATTCATTGTTCAGCACTGAGAAAATCCGAAGACCCCTCCAAAGGCAGCGTGGAGCTCCTAGTTGCTGCCTACGACTAGGTGGAGTCGGCTAAGCCAAGGCGGCTCTGTGCCTTCTATGACCTGTGCACGCTTAGTTGAAATTCATGTTTTCTTCCTCAGCAAGGTGATTCCATCCACTTCTTTTTCTTCTGAAGTCCCTGGGGCTTAAGGAAGACAGTTGGCATGATTTTTTTTTAATTTTGAAAATTGTATTTTCAGTTTCGAAAATATATTCAAGCCAAACATATGCATTTAGTTGATATTATGTCAATAAACTCACCATTTATTTTTCATGCATTTTTTTAAATAATTCTCTCTTTCTGTAGCTTGTATTGCAAATAGATCCTCTTACTCCTGTGATTAACTTACAGTAACATAAGCACAAGACTCAGGTAGCTAGGGCAGAGGGACTGAGTCATGGGCCAACCTGGGCTATATAGTAAGACCCTGTCCTAACAAAGCAAACCAGTCAAGCAAACAATGACTATACTTTGTCTTTCGTTTACTTTTTGTCCTTATTTACTTCCAGAGGTTGGTTACAAAGCAACTTATGGAAACTGTGGTCTCCCCTGAGCTGGGTTTGTCTGTCTGCTGTTTACCTTCTTCCCATGGAAGTATCACTCAAATGAAGTCTTTGGTTTCCATGGTGCTCCCTTTTAACTTTACAGTGCTCCCTCTTCTCTGCCTTGTACTGGGCTACTGGCTTGTCAGTGTGTCACCCTCTTCAATCTTCAGTATAGATCAGATATTAGAACATGCCTCCTTTCCCTTTTTCCTCTCTGGTCTGTGCTTCTTTAGAGGGGACAGTGACATTCCAGAGCTTTTCGGGGCCTCCTCTCTCCATGCTGACTATGTTATTTATTCATATTTTCATTAATATTAATGAAGAAAGAAGAACATTTATACTTGACGAATTCTGAAAGTTGAAACAGAGTTCCTGTCATTCATACTGGTCCAATCTGGACAGGTAGTTCTTTACGGTAATGATTAAGGGAAGGATGTAAATGGGGCAATTTTCTGCCCCTGCAATGTGACTCATGGGCCCAAAAATATTTATAGCTCCTGCTCTGTGCATCTAAATTCAGACGTCCTTGTGAAGTCAGCTTCCCATACAAATCGAAGGAACAACACATCCGTTTTAATGGTAAGTTATGAAAATTAAAATATTTTCCCCCAGTACTTTGAATTCATTACTCATGCTCAAAATTTATAAGTGCAGGGTACAAATTTAAGATATTTTGAAAAAAAGTTTTAACTTTAAAGTATCTCAGATGACAAATGGTGCTCTCCTGGAAATTCTTGGTGCTCTAATTTTTCCAGTAATGGAAGAATATGTTTTTCTGGTTGAGGTACTTTAATCAGTCTCTCTACACATTTCTTCAGAGAAGAGGCTGCGTTTGTGTATATCAACTGGATATACACATTTCTCCAACTGAATGTCGGATGCTAAAATATTTTAGCTTATTAACCAAAAAGCATTTAAAAAAATCAACAGAATCAGCATTAGTTGCACAGTCTGCTGTACAGTTTGAGAAATTTTATTTTAACAGAAAAATGTTCAGTTAAAGACCCCTGATTTGGTTGGTTTTCTGGTAACTAGGAGACTAATTAATTATGTTTAAGGATTTGTTTGTTTGGTTTTGGCTCTTGCTTTGTTTTCTTTCTTTTTAACTTTTAATCACACACACACACACACACACACACACACACACACACACACACTAGATCTCAAGAACATCATATTGGACCTAGATGGAAGGGAGGGTGTCACCATGGCAAAAATAACTAACAGGCTATAGCACAACAAAATACATATAGTCACAAAATGCAAAAAAAAAAAAAAAAAGTAGTCACTAGCACAGACATATCTTGGGCTCATGGTTACTCAGGAGCATTTTGGGATCTAACATTTAGTAGGGAGTGGAGAACTAGATTCTTAGAACTGAAGAGCAGCTTCCAGAACACCCACCTTAATCAGTATCGTGGCATCTTCCTGATGAACAGCTCCTTGTGCCCATAGATTTCTGTTGGCTCTCTGGGTGCCTCATTCAGGTTTAAGGTCTCGCTGCCTCCTCAAGCACTCTCTGTCCCACTTTGGGTATCATCTCTACCATGAAGTCAGGGTCAACCTCTTTAGGATTGTTTGTGGATCTCAGTGCCTTAAAGGCACAGCAGGAAGCCGTGTGACCCCATGCCACTCACAGTCAGCTCAAGAGATTGTGGGTGAGCATTTCTGTGTTGCCAGACTGCAGCTCCCAGGGCTGGAATGGGAAAGTCTTATGATGCTTTGATTTTCAGTTAACTGATATAGAAATACCACAGTGTTCCACATATTAATTAGGGAAACTATAGTTTCCTTCAGTGGTAGAAAAATCGATGGAATAAAACGGTAGAAATAGAAAAGGGAAGAAGATGTAAACCCAGTGTGTCCTCATCCCTAGTTGTAGCAATCCTCTAGAACGCTCACTGTGAGTAGACTTTAGTGGGCTGTATCCAAGTCCAGGTGAGGCAGCAATTCTACTCCATAGTATTTACGTCAGTGAGATGAAAAACAATCTATAGATTGTGTTCGTGGACAGGAAAATGGGCACAAAAATGATAGTATGGACATATAGCAACACACTACCTAGCAACATAAAGCAACCAAAGAGCCAACTGCTGACACATAGAAACACTTAACGGAATATCCATATTATGTCAAGCAAGAGAAATGAGACAAAAAACCCTTTATTATTTTTAAAATGTGCTATAGTCTGTAACCATAGAAATTATGGCTAGAAGGAGGTACTTACATTTGTGCCAAATTGGGAGAAATTTGGGGGCTCTCCGTTAATTATAAAGCAACCTGCCATGCTATGAGAGTTTCAAACAGTGCAGATAGGATGTAGCCTCCTTCAGCAGAGAGCACCCAGGGCCAGCAAGCATCAGAGAAATAAATGAGGGCTTCTGACTTTAAAGAATTGCACTCTGCCAACCACCTACACGCTAGAGCAATAAAGGGGGATGTTTCTCATCTGTCACCTTGACCTTAGCTTTGTGAGACTGACTCTAGCTGAGAATTAAAGCTAAGATAGTAAGCGTGTGTTCTTTTAAGCCATCAAAGTCATTAAAGAACAATAGAGGAAGAATATGAAGTCCTTTAGGCAGTGTTATTTTAAATGCACGTGTTGTCTTGTGCATAAAGGAAGTGTACACACAAGGCTCTACATTGAGTGCTCTGGTTACTTAGTTACTGAGTTGGATTTGCTGCGTGATGGGACAGTTCTTGCTAATTCACCATACCGAGAAAATAGCAAAAATTACAGTTAAAGTGTTCACACTACAGGAGATGGTGATCTAAACTATATTAATGATGAAAATGGGGTCACCAAGAAATGTAGAAGAGTGCAGAAGAATAGATCTACTGCTGATTTATTTTATAGTCAACCATTCATGTCCCTATGGCATTTGCTAGAGAAAAGAGCATTATTTGTTTCAGAGTATGACTTAAAATGTATGTTATGTCAGATAACATCATTTAAAGCAAAAGACTTCAACGAAAAATTGCTAAGCCCCGCAGCGGGCATCACGTGAAAGCAGTCTCTGCTTGCGGATCAGGATGTAGCTCTCAGCGGCTTCTCCAGCACCAAGCTTGCCTGCATAGTGCCGTGCTATCCATCATGATGATAACGGACTAAACCTCTGTTCCAGCCCCAATGAAATACTCTTTCCTAACATTGCTTTGGTCATGGTGTCCTCTTCACAGCAATAGAATGTTGATTTAGCAGCGGTGTTAGCTCTGAAGGAAAAACCCAAGCACTTCAAATATTGTTTATCCAAACATTAAAAAAAAAGAATAAAATCCTGGCATGTACCCAAAATGGATGAACAAGATTTCAATACATTTAGCGAGAGTCAGCTAAGCACAGCAAAGAACCTCTTATTCTCTTTCACATATTCTAACTGAAAGACCAAAAATAGAAAGAAAAACAAACCTTGACCTGAAAGTCCAGTCAAGAAGTGCCAGGGCTGGAAGTGCATGGGCTGAGGGAGAGAGGGAATTCACTGAGCCTGCATAGTCTGCTCCCTTGAAATTTGCTCTTCCAGACAGTCTAGTACATTGCCTTTACATCAGATCCTGCCTCACTCACGTTTCCAGGATGTACACAAAATGGTTCTAGGTTCTCAGCCAGAAATGAACACAAATGACTTCTAAGGAAAGTCCCCCTCCACTGTTGACATCATTCTCAGCATTCTGCCCCAAACCCACCCCAGCGGCTCTCAAGATCTGTGCACAGCATCCTAGGGCTTCCCCACCCAGAACTCCAAGCTCTTCCACATGATGCTTCCAAACCAGTTCCAAAGCCCTGCAAACACAGCCATTTTCATCACATCATCTGCTTTCCTCAGAACCAATATTCTCTCTCTTTTCTTTTTTCATGTTTATGACAAAATGTCTGACAGAAGCAACTTGAGGAAAGAGAGTGTGTTCTGGCTCATTATTAAAAGTGATTCAGTCCATCATGTCAGAAATATGGATCACTTTGTATCCACAGTCAAGAAGTGAAGGAAGATGTATGCTGACCTCAAGTTTTAAGACAAATGAGGCAGAGAAACAGACAGATTTGATATCAACAGGCAGAGTCTGCTTTATGGGAACAGTGATAGGGTTCAGCCTTTTTGAGGGAGTTTGAAAGTTGAGGGCACCTAGAGGGGCTGCGGAAGCAGAACAGTCAAGCTGGGGATAAGACATTCTTTATGGCTAGGGGTTATTGCCCAATACAGCTTGACACATTCCTTATGACCTGAGGCTGTTACCCACACTAGTGACTTTCTGAAGTTTTGCTCTCTGGACCCTAGTATATGATGCTGTGCTTTCCACATCCAGGGTGGAGTTTTCTTTCTTGTTGAACTTCTCTGAAAATGTCCTCATAGACATACAAAACAGGATTCTTCTAGGTTATTCTAACTCAATTCAAACTAACAATGAAGATCAACCATCATAATTATACAGTATCTGTATGCACTAATTTTTTTTCAATCTGGTCTAGTTGACACAATATTCAATTCTTAAAATGTAGAATAACAATACAAACACGATAAGATTTTATATAGAGGAAACTGCAAAGAGAAAGACTCTCAGCTATCAGAGATCACAGAAAGGTAGCCTTTAAATGTCTTTCACAAATTTACAAAAACAATAAATGGTAAATAATTTATCTTAAGTAGCCTGATGAATATTTTAAGTGCTAAAACTATCTTGGGTAAAACTGGTCTCTGGCTTAGCCATAAGTTCCTATAACCTGCTGGATTTAAGAAAGATCTGCAGAGCAAATAAATGTCTCTAGTCTGTAAAAACTATACCCGTGAGAACAAGATTGTCAGCCAGCTTGCCCAAGGACAGATGGCTTCCTGGAATTCCTGGTACTTGTTCTAGAATTGCATAGTCTGTAAAAATTTAACTGTTGTTCTTACAAGATAACAGCTACAATGTTAACCCCATATTCTACTTCTGTTGTAAAGAGGGTGAAGAAAAACTTGACCATCTTTGGAAACTCACTACTTTTATTACCCAGCCATTGGCCCTCTCCTTATCTGTCTGTCTACCAGGGAATCTAACTTCTAGAATCAGCAGTATGTGTGGTGTTTCCACTTTGAAAACAGAGCAAGTTGTACGAGAATGACAACTAGAAACAGCTACTTCCTGTGATTTGGCTTAAAAAGTTCTATATTTAATTCATTTTACCCTCCAAGCCATATCTTTATATCATGAAAATAGGCGAGTACAATTCTAATTAATTTACTCCATTTCAGAGGTCAAATTAGTTCTATTTTGACAGGGCAGGGTGGTACAAAGATTCCTCCAACTTGTATTCTTGCTGAAGCCATTTCAGGGTTAACTAGAATTTGATCTACTTGATGGAGAATCTCATGGAAAAATACCCAACTCTATTCTAGGAACCTGATGATCTATCCAACTTATCTTGGCTTCTGTTTAACTGCCTGCTTGTGCAAACCTCTGCCTGTAGCTCACCACTTAGCTTAGCTTTTGTTAAGTTGCTTGCTTAAGTGAAGCTCCCCCTGCAGCTGCTGAGTAAGACACCAGGATCTGCTTTCTGCTTCCAAAAACCTGTCCTTTGGATACTTGGTCTACACTTAGGTCCAAATACCTGAGTGTAGTTTCAGCCAACCAAAATAAAGACTTTTAATTTGTTGTAAACTGAGTGGCCATCTCTGCTGGGCTCCCTGTAGTACTATGTAAAGGAAGTTCCATTCCAATTCCAGCTTAGAGACTTGCAGGACTTAAAAATCAAGGCTGTCCAGATGATTCAGCATGTAAAAGCAGAGGGAGAAAACCTCCTCCAAAAGTTGTCCTCTGATCTCCATACACAGGATGCAGCATTTGTACCCACATACACATGTAATGTGCATGGTGCGTATGCTAATAATAATAATAATAATATAATAATAAAAGAATTTTAAAGCTTTGTAAAACAATTGAATCATTAAAGATATCATATAAATTCTTGCAAGTCTAATAAAACACATTTATAAGTGAAACAAATTACCTGTCTTGCACACTCTCTTACCTGTACAAGTATTTAAATTGTTGATACCGAACCAGGATAGAAAGACAGGGACTTATGAGGACTTTGGAAGAAAAAAAGGAGGCTCTATTTCTGCGATCCAATTTCATTTTACTGTAGAGAAAGGCAGAAGATTCACTAGTAAGGACCCTATACCCCTCTGCCAGGTTGTGTGTATTTTACAGAAGCCATCTGGTCAAAGACAATAAATAAATTATTCTCACTTAGGACCAGATAATACATTCCCAAAGACACCATAAGAAAGAACATCTAGGATAGTAGCTAGCTACTCTTGCCTAGAGATAAAATAATGTATAGTGTAACAGAAATTATACCCCTTCTTAGTGAGAAATCACCCTGCAATCTTAGACGCTAAGGAAAAGATTTTTAATGGCGCTTTAGTTTTAGCTAATGGTAAAGGAAGAGCAAGCCTTGAACAGAAGATATTCATTCCTAGCTTACGTGCACGTCATACATTCCACAGCACAGTCATCCTTAAATCTCCTTCAGGTCACAGCCCCAGATTGCACTTTGAACAATTTAAACAGAGACAGGAGACCCCAAGTCTGGTTGATTAGGCAGAGGGGGATTTATACAGTAAAGATATTTGTGTGTTACCTGAATTATTTTAAGTACACCAGTGTCATTCTTTTATGACTAGCTGTTATTCAGTGTCATCTTGCCCACCTGGAAGAATTAGGCTTTTCCTGATAAGAACATAGGAGACTTTACAGCAGACTATAATTTAGTGATGGCTGTAACCACGCCATTGGCCTTGAGCTACCCATTAGATGTCTGCTTTTGGTATGGGAATGGGGCCTGTGCTTTAGCCAACGCTTTCTCTTTTGTTATGTGCATAGAGCCATATGGGTGGTCAATCCTGGTGAACAAACATTTGCATCCTAGCATCCTAAATTTCACTTATCTCTAACAGGCCTGGATAGTACACTTGTTACCTTGCTGTTCTTTGAAGGCATGGCTACAAAAGCTATATTCCATTTGTATGACTTAACATCTCCTGGGCAAATCTAATAGCAACCCCTTTATAGCATCACTTTTATTACTTTGAGTTTCTCCAGCATCATAATCTTATATTCCCAGCATTTTCCTCTTTCCCCTAATCCTAAACATCATCTCTTATACACCCACCTTATATCTTCGTTTACTGAATACAATTCATTGACTTTTAACCTAGTTGCAAATTGCACTCTTTGGGCAGTATTAGAAGGGGGGTGGTTTCTTAGCAACCTTCAGAGATATGGTCATATGACTTGAGAGTGAAGAAATGCCATGTATGACCTTTGACAGAGTCTAATTCAGCTTTCTGTTAGGAAATCCAACGTCTGTCCTTTTTGGCATGCTTTACAATCTCTTGAAGCAGCTCTCCTCTTATTTTTTATAAATACAACTTGGCTTCACATTTGGCTTGCTGTCTCAGCATTTCTTTCTGAAGGCCTCAGATCCTGCTTTTGCCCAGGTGGTGGCCTCTGAAAGTCATTCAGGCAGCTGCAGGCATGGTGTGTAGCTGTAGTCCTATCTCTGAGTAAAGCAAAATGTTTTTAATCGCTGGCAAATCTTAATGGGAAACAAATAAACTTGTAAGAATGAACCCATACTTCAATTTCATCTCTCTAGAGCACATTCTTCTGGTAAGGCTTGGTATCAATTGATGACATAAACAATCTGTGGTATGGTTAAGGGGGAAGTTTTTATTGTAGAAAAGAGGGAGCGAATAGTCAGAGGAAGAATCTAGGGCAGAGAAGAAAGTAGATTAACCTTTGCCAGTAGAATGAACTTGGCCATGAGAGAAGCGGGAGCAGAGTACAGAGA
>NC_022017.1:21275207-21276671 GCF_000317375.1 Microtus ochrogaster | reverse complement strand
ACAGAGACTCAGAGAAACACATAGAGATACAAAGACATAGACACACACACACACACACACACACACACACACACACACACACACACACACAGAGGGTGTGGGAAGAGTGATGGAGAGAGACCAAGAAAGCAAGCATACCCAAAATAGTAGGGTTATAAAGAGTGCTGAGTGTTTAGAGAGGGTTTTTAAAGACAGAAACTGAGTCCTGGTATCTCAGTTTAACAGAAGCCAAGATAAAGTTAGCTGGAGCATCTTGACCTTGGGTTCCTTAAGTAGGAGTTGGGTAATTTTTTCCATGGGACTCCCCATCAAGATCAAATCCTAGTTAAATCTGAAATGTCCTCTGCAAGAATACAAGCTAAAGAACCTCTGCATTGTGTGTCACCATTAACAGCTTGTCTCACAGCAAACTGAGAGTCCAAGTTCTTGGTTGCGTTTGAAGTCTTAGGAATCTGCCTAGAAGAAAAAGTGCATCTGGTTCAAGGTGAGAAGGGTCTTCCTGCAGTCCGTCAGATCTTCCCAATCAGTGGATAGCAGTGCTTCTCAACCTTCCTAATGCTGTGACCCTTTCTTTAATAGAGTTCCTCATGTTGTGGGGACCCTAACCATAAAATTATTCTGTTGTTGTTCTTCATAACTGTAATTTTGCTACTGTCATAAATCACAATGTAAATAACTAATATTTCCAATGATCTCAGGTAACTCCTATGAAAGGGTATTCATTCCCTAAGGGTGTTGAGACCCACAGGTTGAGAACCATTGCCAAAAAGTCATTTCATTAGTAGAACAGCATTTTTTTTTAATGAAATCTATTACCAAAAGGCTTGTACAGTAGTTGACAGTTGTTGGTTTTAGCAACAGATAATGCTCTTCCACAGTATTGATTAATGTATTAATTCCATGCTGGTGGAAGACAAAGATAGCTCGTAGAAGCAGCCTTTGAGTGTGGACCAGGAAATCAGGCCACCTTTGGAGTGAGAATTCTTTGGGCACAATGAGACCTAAACTAAACTTAGATCTAGAGCTGTCTCCCAGCTTATTGTGCATCTTTCGTAATGTTTCCCCCTTGGTGATTTTTTTTTTTTGAGTTTCAGTGTTAATTTCTCTGCATATGTTCTGTCAGCAAAATAGAAGTTTGTGTCTTTCCAAAATGTCAGAGTTCCTTGAATAACAATGTATTCCCAAACCAAGTCAGTTTCACTTCAGTTTGATGCCTGGCCCTTAAAACTGCATATCATCTTTATTACTAATATTAACACTTAGATTACATGTTATATAGTAATTATGTATGTATTTAGATTACAGCATGTCAGAAAGAGGGTTCAAGAGGCCACAACAGAGTTTCAGAACTTCAAAAGGACTGATTCAGAGGGCTGAGACAGACGTGAAGAGGGTAGGTGCCCTGGTTAGATATGAACGAAACTTGTTTGAGAACTGTGGGGGCATACAGAGTCAAACTGCGGT
>NC_022017.1:21273681-21274922 GCF_000317375.1 Microtus ochrogaster | reverse complement strand
TGGATGGATGGACAGACAGGTGAGCAGATAGATGTGCGTACAAACGACAACAATTCAAGCAGAGTGTGTCAACAGTGAGGACTGAGTGGTACTGAAGCCCCGAATAGTTCTTGGCTGTGGCCCCTGAGGTGCTTTCCAGTTGTCAGGTTACAGGTGCCATTATCATTGCGGTCATAGTCACAGGTTGCTGACAGTTTTATTTTCATTTTATTTATTTCATGTAAATGTTAAAAAATAATCCCAGTGTTTTTTCTATACCTAGTTATATACATATATAATAAGGTTAATAGTATTCATTTGATCTTCGAAGGTATAAGCTACAACCGTTGTTAGAGTAAACTTCATGAACCAACTATTTGAAACATGTCTTGATTGACATAAGACAAACACTATTAATAATTCATGTGTTTCTGTGACTAAAACATCATAACAATAGAAAACTTAAGAGTAGAAAAATGGAGGAAATTTAAAAAGATTCACTTGCATTTGTTTGGAAAAAAATGTCTTGCTTTCAATTACAGTAAGTACATGTAGCTTCTGTAGGCATGTGTATTAAATTGTCATTTTTAATATTTGTTTGATACAAAAATAGTAATAGAAGCCAAAGACATTTGCTTCTTTCGCTGAACTGTGTGTTCTGTTTTATGTCAGTAATGGCATACCTATGTGCCCATCAGAGTAAATGGTAATTAATGGCAATCATTTAGTGAAAAATTAGACATTTTTGACCTTTTGCTACACAAAATTTCAGCATTTAATTTTTAAAATTTAAAAATTTCCTTAAAATGTGCTTTTAACACACTATTTAAAAGGACATGCTGTTTCTTTTTAAACTGCCAAAGACAAACTTTAATACTTGACACACACAGTCGAAGCCAGCAGTACCACCACATTGGAGTGTTCGCACAGTTCCGGTCTTCCATGCTAGGACAGCATGGCCTTTGTTTCTGAAGCACATCTTCTATCTACCCAATTTATAGTTTCCTTGCTCCTCATAGGCATCACTGACTAGGGCCTTCACCAGAAAGATCATGTGGCTGAAGTGTTGGAATCTTAAGCCCCAGTCTGGGAAGGAGATGGAAAGTGAGCTCTTTAAAACGTCAACATGAGTTCCTTGCTCATGCTCTCTCTCCTTCTGCTCCTGATTTGGACCTTGAGAATTATGTCTGGTGCTCCAATGTGGGTCTCTGTCTCTGTCTCCTTTCATCACCTGATGAAGGTTAATATTCAGGAGGATGCCT
>NC_022017.1:21265948-21273346 GCF_000317375.1 Microtus ochrogaster | reverse complement strand
TTTAATAAATAAATAAATAAATAAATAAATAAATAAATAAATAAAACGTCAACATGATTTGGTGGCTTCTGGAGCTCTGAACAGGTGGAGGGCTGAGGAGAAGTTAAACCAGGAAGCAACATGGAAGTTCCTTGTTCCTGTTCTTTATCCCATATTTCTTCCCTAATTAGATTATCTGGGGTATAGTCTTTATAATAAACCAATATATGTAGATAAAGTGGTTCCTAAATTTCGGGAATCACTTTAGCAGATCAGTCAAATATGAGAAGGGAGCCATGGGCTATCTGCATTCATAATTCAGTCAAGTGAAGCTGTATATTTTATAAGACTGAACTGCTCTGGAATCTTACATTAAATTTATGTAGATGGAGCCAAAAGTTATTTGACTAGAAAATGCCAAGTGGGTGCTTATGATCTTGGCAGCTTGATTGAAGTTGCTGTGGTTGTAGTTCTTTAGCCTATCTTTAGACTTCCTGTTGACTTTACTGTTGCTATTCTTTCTAATATATATTCATAAAGCTATGAATTTCCTTTAAATGTTGCTTGCACTGTATCTCATATTAAATGATAGCTAGATGGTAGATAGATGATAGATGAATAGGTAGGTAGATAGATAGACAGATAAATAGTTTTGTGGTTAGTGTTTTTATTACTGTGAAGAGACACCATGGCCATAGTAACTCTAATGAAAAAAAATATTTAATTGAGGTGGCAACTTACAGCTTCAGAAGTTCAGCCCATTATCAGCATGGTGGAGAGCATAGTGGTGTACAGGTAAACATGGTGCTGGAGAAGCAGCTGCTACATGCTGATATGCAGGCAACAGGAAGTAGACTGACTCTCTGGAGTGGCTTGAGCATATATGAGTCCTCAAAGCCCACCCCATACTTCCTCCAACAAGACTACACCTAGTCCAACAAACTCAAACCTCCTAGAAGCATCACTTTCTTTGGGGCCCATTTTCTTTCAGACCACCACAGATAGGTAGACTGCATTGTAGTTTGCAGTTAAAATAACTCATGCTCCCTTGAGACTTCTTGAATTCATACATTCAGTTCAGTTATAACTTAACAGGCTTTCAGCCTGCTAGGAATAACAATTTCTGATGGACACGCCATTTTTAAAATTTAATATTTTCTATTTTAGAGAAGTAAAGTGTAATAGCATGTGACTCTCAGCACATGTCTTATATCTATCTCACTTTCAATTTCCCTAGTTCCTCACAGAGTTCACTGACAAGGCGTTCATGCAACTCAAAAACTGCACATTGAGTTTGTCTGTTTCTACTTAACTAATAGGCTGAGAATGAGGAAGAAGTGTTATTTTCAGCAAAATTTGCTTTAACTTTTATAATTTGCCTATAAATTAAATTATGGTACAAAGCTTTTCTTCTGGTACTTCTATCATGTTTTGCATACATCCTTCTGGGAACTAGATTCATTGGTTATAATGCATTCCTCCTTTTCCTTCTGATAATTTTCTTTTGTCTGAGGTCTGGTCTTTCTAAAATTAATGTACTTTCTCTAGTATCTTTGTACTTATCTTAGCATGATATACTTTCTTTCATCTCTTTCCATGTCTTATTACTTTTATTACTGTGTCTTTCCATGTCTTATATTTGAGTCTTTGTAATTAAAATGAATTTATTTAAAGTATGTCATATATACCTCATGTCATATGTTCAGCCATAAAAAAATATCATAAGATTAGCAACATGATTGGAACTAGAGGGTAAATAAAATAAAATAACTGAAAGAAAATATGCCCCATGATAGGAACAAACATTACATCCAAGTAAAAATGGAGAATTTATTTTACACAATCTACAATTGAGTCTCTAAGTAAACACATTCTGATTATTTTTTCAGTGGTGCCCTGAGACGACATGTAACAATTTAAAATCAGTGTGGATATAATTGAATGTATATCTACTTTGTCTGTAGCTTTGTAAAACTCCTGCCTGCTTCTATGCTGGCTTTAACTTGAAGATTTTATGTGTTGACATTTTGTTCCATTTCTTGGTATGTCAGTTATATGTTTTTAAATATATTTTTATTTGTCATCTTAGAGTTTGTAATAAGCATCGATAACTAATAAAAATCTGATTTCAAATAATACATGCTTCAAAAATAATCCAGATCCTTTTCAAATGATATTTCCAGCTTACCTTTTTTTCCATTTTAACACTTGGATCATTCAATTCATTTATATACTGTTGCAGGTTTTATGTTAAATATCAACTTAAGCATTTTATCTTATGCCCTATAAATGCTCCCAGTCAGTATTGTGGCCATATACTTTTATGTAACAACTAAAATTAATTTAAAATAAAGAAGTTTCATGTTCACAGAACATTAAAAAATTAAATTCAGTATAAATATTTTGTCTTCAAGTCATATCAGTAAGTGAAATTTCAGAATAAAAGTATTAATTTTGTTATTTTAAGTTTGCACAAGTACTACAGCTCAATGTAAAGCAAAGAATATGAGTGGGAAGCAAAGCAAAACAGAGAGTAATTGAGACTAGTGTGTGGATGCAAACCAAAGGTTTGCAGCTGGCGTCCTGCTGATAGTGCTCTGTGGTGTTGAAGACCAGCTTCGACAAAGCTCATCCAGTCCAGGGCTGCAGCGTGAGGGTTAGAATTACTAAGCAAAAGGAACAGAGCTATAAGAGAAATAAGAGACAGAAACACAGAACAGCATTGGAAGGGACATTCAGTGAATAGTGAATCTGCCTCATTTATTTTCCACACACTTAAATATTTCACTCCAGAAGCGGAGGGCGGAGGCAACAGACTTCATAATATGATACAAGGAATAGACTTGAATTCTCTGACCTTGGGTCCAGGTGGAGTGGCTCCACCTCTACACCTCAAATATTAATTAATCATACCCTAGGTCAAGATCGCTAGTATGTAGCCTCACCTGTTGTCAACAACTTTGAGAGAGCAAAATAAGCTCAAACTCTCTGACCTCCAGTTAAGGTGGAACAGGCTCACAACTGTGGGGAGCCAGTAAGAGGGCCCTCGATCTCTTGTTTCTCCTTCGTAACTCACAGACAGCAAGGGTGAATTCTCATCCCCTGTTCATTCATCCTTTGTTCAAATAAAAAGGAACACATTTTCACAAAAATTTCGTTATCTACTTCTAGACTTTCTACTTTCTTTTTTCCTTTTTTTTTTTTTACTGTTTTTATTGAGATATACTTGTTTTATCCATTCCTTTTCTACCCTCTTCCGCGACCCCCACACTCCCAGTTTACTCTGGAGATCTTGTCTTTTTCTCCTTCCTATGTAGATCCATGTATGTCTCTCTTAGGGTTCTCTTTGTTGTCTAGGTTGTCTGGGGTTGTGGACTGTAGGTTGGTTTTTTGTTTGCTTTATGTCTATAAACCACTTATGAGTGAGTACATATGATATTTGTCTTTCTGGGCTTGGGTTTCCTCACTTGATATGGTTTTCTCTAGATCAATCCATTTACATGCAAATAATAAAATTCTAGAGACTTTCAAGAGAAAACATGATGCCCGCTCATCTTTTTCTACATTTTCTCTTTAAAATGTTAGTAATTAGAAGAACAGATGGAAAATGAACCAAATTGTCGTAGTGAAGAATTCAAATATTTGCATAATCCACAACTTGAAATATTATTATTTAAGTAGATTTATAATTTTACATCCTTGCTATATCTTTCTCAGCATCATATACTATTTAAACATAATCCACAAAGTTAAGCATATAAAAATCTGTATTTCTGAGAAAATATAAACTTTTTCTTCTATCTAAAACTTCTGTTATATAAATAATAAGGAGAATGATACACTTCTTAATATACAGAATAAATATCACAGATTAAATGCTGGGAAATAAGTTTTGAAATACAAAAATCAAGTGTTTATTTAGGTGTTTTGAAAGGAGGTAGTTTTAGAAACTCCAAAAAGTAATGAGAAGAATTTGTGATTGCCTATCTGATGAAGATGTGTTTGATGTCACCTGTCAAGGAAACTACTTGGATCTCATGTAAAATGGGGCTGTTACCTGGTAAACATCACCAAGTTTGTCTTTATCACCAGAGTGAGGAAGGATGAAATTCCATCTGAAATATACATTTTAGTTTTGCTAGCACATGGTCATAGAAACACTAAAAGTGTCCATGAGTTTACCAAAGAGTGTGACTGTGGTTAATGTTCATTGTCCACTTGATTTGATTTGAAGTAATCTGGTAGATACACGTATGTGTGTGTCTGTGCTAATGTTTCCAGTGAAGTTCAGTTGATGAGGAAAGATCTACCTGGAATAGAAACATTCCTATCCCATGTACTGGGGTCTCAGATTGGATTAAAAGCAAAAGAAGCAATTGTGCAATGCATCCACATTGTATTCATCTTTCTGTTTCTTAGTGTATCCATAGTGGGAACAAGTTGCTGCACACTCCAACTGCCATTCCTTTCTACCACAGTGGGCTGTATATATCTTTGAAGCATGACCCTAAACCAATATTTCCCCTTTAAGTTTATTTTTAATGATGTTTTGTCACAGCAATGTCAAAAGTAACCAGAATGTGGGTATGGGTGTGTGTGTGTGGAGAAAATGCCTCAGTGACTAAGAACACTGGTTGCTTTCATAGAGGACTCAGATTCCAGCCTCAATATTCACACAGAGGCTTACAGCTGTCTATAACTCCATTTCCAGGGGATCATACGCTCTCTTCAGGCATCTACAGGCATTAGCAAGCACATGATACGCAGACCACATGTACATGTAGGAAAACATCTAAACACATGAAAGAAAATAATTTTTAAAATTTACAAGTAACTAGTACATGCAGAACCCAAGAACAAGTATATACAAGTATATGCAGAGTATATACAGTTCAAAATGTTTGAGTACTTCAAGGGAGAAATTATGTATATCACAAAACATTATGGCTAGCTGGAGAGAGCACATTTGCAAAACAAATAGGCTATGAAGAATTGAATATGTAGGCTTCGAACCCAAGCCAGGCACACACAAGGGATAAGAACATGGAAACATATATTTAAGTATTTATCGAATTACCAAAGTCCTGGCATAAACAGCAGTGGCAGTCAGAGAGGAGGGCACAAGTATCTCTCAGGTTAAGTGTATTTGGTTCACAGACATTTTATTTTTCCTATGCTTTAAAAATACATCCGTGACATTTTATAACAGGCAAGATTCACATCTGCCTTTTGCACTTACTAGAAATCTGGTAGCCATATACCTAATTCCTTACCCACCAGTGATCAGGAGAGCTGACTGTAGTTGTCTTATTTGTCTGTGGGGTACTAACTTCAGTTTGTCACAGTGAACCTCTTTTTTATCCCTCGGTCTCTTCCCTGCCATACTTACTTTTGTTCTCTGCTGCTTATTATACAGACTGGATTGTGTGTGTGGGGTGCATGCACACACGTGTGTGGGTACGTGTAAGCCCTTGGACATGCATGTAGAGTGAGAACAGTACTTGGAGACCTTTATTATTGCTCTTTGCTGTTTGGTGTATTACCTTGAGACAGTTTTTTTTTTTTAACTGAATTGAAAGCCCTTCATTTCATCTAGTGAGTTCTTGGAACCCACCTGCCCCTGTCCCCAAATGCTGGGGTTACAGTCATGAGCAGCCGTTCCCATCTTGTTGCTTGGTGGTTGGAGATTTGAACTCAGGCCCTCATTCTCACAGACCAAGCACGCTTATACGATGATGTATCTTGCCAGTCCCTGCATTGGAGTTTTGACCCCTGGATGAGACACGAGTTTACTGAGAGTGCAGAATTTCTGCATTCTGTGAAACACAGCATGAAAGCCAAGATTCAGTGAAAAAACTGGACAAGAAAAGATGAATCAAAACAGCTCTACTGAATAGAGGACTGGGCTTCTGAAGCCAAATATTCCTTTTTCCTGCCTAAAAAGGCTTAAGCTATCAGAACTGAACGGAAATTGGTATGTTTTACTTTCAATTAATTATATTGTTTGACTTAACTTCAAAGAAAATTTAGTTACTAGTTTATATATAGTGTGTAATTAAATTGTTCCCAAGCAACTATCTTTTTTCTTGCATGACTCATTTAAGAAGCAATCTGGAAACTTCCAGATAAAAATGGAAAATTGAAGCCATTTCTACCTTCTTCCTTCTCAAATCAACTTCAAAGTACAAAATTGATGGCCCCCATAGGCTTCTCAATTTCAATGAACTTTCACAACAAGTTCAATTCCAAAATTTAATAGAAGAAATAAGATCTTGATCAAGTATTGTGAGTATATGAAAGCAACGGGGCCCTGGACAAGGAAGCCATGTCAGAGTCTCCTATGTTGGTACCACACCTGGAAGTTCAAACATGTGACCCTGTTTAGCAACTTAAGGAGCATGATAAAGGCAGGATAAGATGAGAGATGAGTTTTTGAATGAAGATTTTTATCTGCCAATATAAGCAAAAAGATATGTAAGTCTCACTACAGATCATTAAATGCAAAGCTCTTACGTGTAAAGATACAGTCAGGGTAATAATGTGGCGTCCAACTTGAGAAAAGAGTCATGACAATGAGATCCAGTGTGCCTGTTACCAGTTCATTTCCAGCCTTTGCCCTGTGTGTTTATTCTATTCACAGATGGCTCAGAAGTAGAAACACACACACACACACACACACACACACACACTTCTGAATGAAAAAGAGATAAAGGACAACATTCCATTCCATTCTTTTTGAAAGGCTACCCATTGATAAAATTGCATGGGTAGATGCATGGGGGAAATGGATAATAAAATACTACTGGCAAAAACAGTCTGCCAAAACATAAGGAAGAATTACTGCAAGTATAATTATTGAGCAGAATATTTACGAAACTTGATTTCATATATATAATTCACAAGATAAACAAGAAGATGTGGACGATGGAGATGGGAGGTTATACATTCCATAAAATCTCTTTTCTATGTCTCTCAGATTTTGGTATGGAAGAACAATACATCCAGCCTAAATATAGAATGGAGATACTACAAGCTAGCTAATTTTCTGACCATAAAAGCAAGTTGGAAACATAATTTTGTAAAACCATAACATTCACTATTTGTGAAAACATAAACACATAAAACAGTATAATGATACTACAAACCATTTGGTGATGAAAGCATTTAAAATAAACCAATATTAAAATGCAAATATAGCATAGAATTGTGGCAGCCACTAAAAAAAAAAAAATCAAACCAGAGCAAATACAGCTGTGTCTTCAAAAAATGTAAATGACACCATTATAAAGAAAACAGATTCTTACTGGATTGGATCTAATTAACATTTACACAAAATTTTCAAAATTAGGATGTGTTAGTATATTGGGCATGATGACACATGCCTGTAATCCCAGCACTTAGGAGAAGGAGGAGGCAGGA
>NC_022017.1:21245594-21265463 GCF_000317375.1 Microtus ochrogaster | reverse complement strand
GCAGCCAGTGCTCTTAACCACTGAGCCATCTCTCCAGCCCCAAATTCTAGCTTCTTTATTTGGGTTGTAGGCAGCATCAGTAGAACAACAGTAAAAGCTGACAGACACTTTCACTGAAAGCGTCCTTGCTTACCTCTTCCCAGCTTAAATCCCTAAGAGGGTAATTTGACATTACACTGAAGAAGAGCCTGTGAATGGAACATGGGGGGCGGGGAATGTGGTAAGAGACAGGAATAGGAAAGTCCTGGCATTTAATTACAAGAACACTAATAATGAGAGAAGAAACAAATTCTTTGAATACCCTTTCTACCAATGTACAGAGTACATATTACTGAACAAATAAATGCCAAAGTCTTGTGGTGCTACACACTTTAATAGAAATGGGTTAATCAAGATATGAGAGTTAGCCAGTAAGAGGCTAGAGCTAATGGGCGAAGCAATGTTTAAAAGAATACAGTTTCTGTGTAATTATTTTGGGTAAAGCTAGCTGGTGACTGGGAACGGGGCTGCGGGAAGCGGCCCACAGTTCCTTCTACACATGGAGAAAAGTCAAGGCAGGAACTTATGCAGAAGTCATGGAGAAGTGATGTTCTTGTTATAGCAAAGTCAGTATCTCCTGTGTGACTCTTACACATCACAAAATTAAGCTGTTAGTATGAAGTTTATGTGTGTGCGTGTGCGCACACACACACACACATATATACATGCACACACACATATATGTATATGTATATATATTTATAGCACCTTGGTACTCTCTGGACCACAGCTTCTGTGTGTTGACGCTGAGGAAATACATCCTAGAAGAATTTGCCTTAATAATATTAGTCTCTTGTTAATCACAACTGATTTTTCAGCCCCATATAACAAGCATCAACTGCTCCAGTAAAAGAACAATTCCACATTTTATTGATCTTTTATTAAATCAGAGCTGATTATCTGTGAGAGCCCACATGTGACTCAGTTTCCATCTGGAGTCATTTCTGACTTAAAGAAGTCATTTGAGTTCAAGCTTGCCTGCTCTGCTTTTTCCTATAACCTTGAGGTCATAGGAGACTTCTGATTTAGCCCACGAGAAAAGAACACTCTGTCTAGTAAGTAGAAAGTATACTGCTGACGACAAACCTCAGGAACATCAAGATAGAAAGCGAGGCTGCTTCCGAGCAGCAAGGACGTGTTGGAGAGGAGGCTGCTCAGTCAAGGATAGGAATGGTCTTGTGATTAGATACTGACTGACCATCTGTGCTGTGTTTTGTTCTGCTTTTGGATATAAGCAAGTTCTGAAATAAACTCTGGGCTGTTTGGTTGTTTCAGCATGACCAGACAGACCTCCCGATTCTATCCTGTCTTCTGTTTCTTTCATCTGACATTTCTTTGGCCTCGAGGATCCCCTATCGAGGAACCCTAGCTGACTTTGAAGGAGTAGGCTCCTACAATTATCTAGCCACAACTAAGCAGGAATCATGAATTCTCAGATCAAAATATCATAGGAACAAATCTGATAGTCTTTGCTTCTATCTGAAACTTCCCATGCCCTGCATTGCTTTCAACACTCTTCCTTTAGGCTTTCCCATAACAGCAGCCCATTCAGTTCTGAGTACTCAATGGCTTTTCCAGCCCCAAGTTTCAAATACCAAGATATCTTCCCCCAAAGCAACTTGGTCAGATCTTCCATAATAATACCCCGCAATACTGGGTAACAAGTTCATCGTGTTGGCTAACAAATGTGTTATTTTGACACTCAGTAGAGGAAGAAGGGATCTCAATTGAGAGTAGACTCCACTAGGCTGGTCTGTGGGCAACTCTGTGCAGGCATTTTCTCGATTAATGTGTAGTAAGACACAGTGCCTGTGTATGGCGCCACACCTGCGCTGGTGGTTTTGAATTGTATATGAAATCAAGGTGAGTGATTTAATAAGCATTGTTTCTCCATGAATTCTGCGTTAGCTCCCTCATCAGGATTACTGCCCTGACTTTCCTTCATGATGAACTGTGATGGGAACATGTGAGCAGAATAAATCCTTTCTCCCCTACACTGGTTTGGTTTGGTCAGCATTTTATCACAGCAATAGAAAGGAAACCAGAACAATACTCAATAGTCAAACCTTAGATCCAAGAAAGTTTTTAAAAATTATCTGACATAGTTGCCTTTTTTAAAGTATTCATACAAAGGCAATGATAAAACATAGAGTTTTTACATGTTCTCATTAATTTTAGAATAGTACCGTTTGGCATACCTCTTTTTAGCAATAACTTGAGAATTACACAGTGCAGTGTGACCCTGAGATTAACCAGAATACAAAGCATGATAATTAAGAAAATAATATGCCAACACTATTCTTTCCTTTTTAACAGGGTTTTGAGGCAAGAAAAATATAGCAGAGAAAATCTAACTGGTGACAAAAGTCAGGCCCAGTCAAGATTCCTGGTTTCAATGGCAGACGCCAAACAGAAGAGCGGAACTATTACTAGCATGTTCCTCCATTCTCAGCCTCCCTACCAAGGCTGCAGCCGAGTT
This sequence comes from Microtus ochrogaster, assembly GCF_000317375.1. NCBI lineage: Eukaryota > Metazoa > Chordata > Mammalia > Rodentia > Cricetidae > Microtus > Microtus ochrogaster. Next base: position 21,262,945 of record NC_022017.1, on the reverse strand, counting down.
CGATCTGGTGTTTTCTTTCACTTCTATATCAGTTGGGTGAGAACTGCAGATGGAAGACTCACTGACGGTAACTGCACGGGTAACACCACACCAAATGTTAGGACTCCAGTCGTGTGTGAGAGCGGGGCGGCCACCTGACAGTGCTGGCTTCTGCCGTTCAAAGACGGGTGTGACTAACTCAGGTTGTTATCCGCTCAGAGGTTGGAACTCCTAGAGGTTCACTCCTGCCTTTTCACTGAAGACCGAGGTCATTCTCATTTATTGTTTAAAACAGTGGAATCTAGGCAGATCTATACGGGAGCAAACACAGTGATGAGGAGATCAAATATTAGAATAAACTTGAGAGGGTGTGAGGGAGATAAACTAAACAGGTTTTCCAGTGACTTGCACAGGTGCTTCTGAAGCAGAGACTGGTGGGGTATGATGCAGGCAGTCCAGCATACATTCAGGTGTTCAGTGTGTATGGCATGCTTGTTGTGATATGAAATATATTATATAAATATAAATTTTACAGCATTTTAATATCCTTTAAGGGATAAATATGGGTAATTGATTATAGAAGGATTTCTGCTCCTCTTCTCGTACACACCAGAGCTGTCTAAATCTCCAATGGCCCCCACATCGGTGGCAGTCGGTGGGCAGTAACCATACTGTCCAGCCATAGTTACGTTTTTGTCTAGAAGTTGAGCCACCTTGAAACATTTTGTTTTTAACAAGCCTTTGTATCTACCGGATCTTGACAGCATGCCACAGAAAGAGAAGAAAATACACAATGGCTCAGGAGAATCGGTCTAGATAAGCCTGAGAGGGAAATGTCACCGGTTTTATATAGTTCTTTCTGCTGAAGAGAGATGCTCCTTAGGGATTTCAAGAAATCTAGCCTCACATTTTATTTTTCATTTTCCCCATCAGTCAGTAGGATGATCTGCTTGAGTCTGGGCACACTGAAGCATGCCAAAAGATCCGATCAACTTCTCTACAGAAATAGCCTTGCTGATTTCCTCCGTTCTCAGAGACAACATTTTCTGATGGCTGAGTGGGCAGCCTGAGTCATGCACTCCAACTTAATGAACGAAGGAGGAGAAAGAGAAGATGCTGGGACTGACTTAAGGTGATCAAAATGATCATGTCAGTGAATGAACCTGTTATGAGTTTTGCAACAGATTATCCAAAGTCACGTTGCACCATCTCTGCAGCCTCCAAACAATACAAACAATTAGCCTACAAACTGTTATGGATAGACTGGTGAAAAGAGATTAATCATACGCATTCAGAATAAACCCAGGAGCCTATGATGCCATAGTAGTGTATTGCAAAAGAAGCAGTAAAATCCTTGTTTACGGAAGTTCAGGGAAGCAATTGTATTTTTTTTTAAAGTATCCCTGCTATGCTCTTCTGTATACATATGCATGAAAGATGGTAATACTTTTAATCCTCAAGAAACCTTGGTGAGGTTTGGAACATGTGGAAACAAACAAAAGCTAATTGCCATTTCAGGAACCTTGAGACTTCTACACTTTGCTTGTAATAGCCCTGAAATAGTTTTACACCCAGAATTAGTCATTACCTAAATTATAAAATGCAAAATGATAATTTTAATGAGCTTCTTATTTTAAGCTCATTTGAGCCTGATAAGAATGTCAGAATACTGCTTCATCAGGGAATAATATTTCTTTTTTTTCATACTGATTCACAGTGAAACACAGGAAGCCATGGAGGTATACAAGAGCCCGGGGCCAATCTGTACCTTTTCCTAAGGCACTTCCAAAGATCAGAAAGCTTGGTGCAGGATCTTTTTTTTTTTTAGAAATGTCTCACTTTACATATGTCTCGATATTTATGACTCTATTATTTTAAACATCTTCGCTTAGATGTTAATTAATAGATCCATAATTATTAACTAATTAGGAAATGTGAATATTGCTTCAGGAAGTATTCAAGACAACAAGATGGATAAATAAAGCTTCCTCTCCACTACAGTCTAGGGATGTGATCAAACCTGGATGAAGATTCCATTGCATGAACTCAGGGTTGGGAATGCAAACGGTGAAGTTTAGTGCACACCCTGTAAAGATTTTAAATCTAATCCAGACGAGCAGATGTACACCACCGAAATTCTAATTAAGAAAGAAAACAATTCAGAACGAAGAAGGAACCAGCTGGTGCCAAGGGCTCAGAAAGAGGCTACTAAAAAAATCTAATACAGATGAACAGCGGCTGCACTATGCCCAGCAGGGCTGGAGGACGGCAGGCTGATTGGGGAGCATCCAGCGGTGTGGTGTAGGAGGCTATCTGAAATAGTCTGAAGTCCTATGGGAAGTATTTGCCAAGGCCACATCCCACCTTTCATCCTTGTCCCCCTCTGCCTCTTATTTTTTTAAGTTTTGAAAGAAAGACAGAAAGCAGTTTTTCTGTGTTGTCTTAAAATCTTCACATTTGTATTGAAGTTGTCTTAAGATTAAGAATAGAGGAAAACTGGTACCAAAACTGAAGGATTCGTTTTCTCCTTTAATCAGATGTTGGCACTTCTGAGAAACAGGCCTTGGTTACTGTCAGGACACGGTCAAAAGAGTGATGCCTGCCGGGTGAACAATGCCCTGGGGACCTGTGAGAGAGGCTCCAGGACAAGGCAGGGGGTCTTTACCTCGGGTGCATTTTGTCCCCTGGATTGTTCTTGGACATGATTTCATGCCTCCTGTGTTAAACATTTACCTCCAATTTATAAGATGTGTTTATTCTGGGTGGGTGTCAGAACATAGCCATAGAACCCGATCTGGTCAGTGTGCCCTGAGTCTGGATATGGTCTTCCGCCTTGTGTTCATGCTTCCCCAGATATAACCTGTAGTATGTCCCAGACAATTGTGTTTAAATTGGTCTGTCCTGAGAAAGTTCCGGGGAAGGACAGCTCTGTTAATATTTAGTGTGTGCTTACTGATGTTTATTTACATGTTTTTCTGACCATATTTTTGTGGACTCAAACAACCTTCCTTGAACCATTGCTTCCTTTGTTCATTCGTGTATGAAAGTACAGCGGCGCTGAAGGAATGCTGTCTTTGTCTACCGCATCAGACTGTAGTCCGCCCGCCCCATTCTCTCCAGTTGTCAGATCCCAGATCCAGCAGACTAGATCTGCACACGTCAGCTGGAAAGCCAACAGGTTACAGCTTTCACTGTGTTTATAGTGATCTGCTTCACTCTTTATTACTGGGTGGTACAGAATCCCAAACACATCCTAGGTGCCAGATTTATAACCCTGTAAAACTCTTGATGCTACTCGAGAGTGAAACCTGCTTCTGTCAGCCTTAGAAATTCCTGACAATTCAATACCCAGAAGGTAAATCTTCAAGGTCATGGCCTTCAATGAACCAAGTGAATGGTTCTATACCCTTGCCCCCTCTCGCAAAGGAGCAGCCCGTGTTATTATGTTACTACCACATATTCTCCTAATGAAATTCTGAAACAATAATAGTTCCTGAAAACATTAAATTCCTAAAGATATCACTGTAAAACAAAGATGACATCAGAAAACTGAAATAAATCTGTTGCTTAACTCCCCCAGGCAATATCAAAGCTAGTTCTGATTTCTATTTAATTATTGCTCTAGTTGAAAAGAATTATGAGTAAAAGAAAAAAATTTTCTTTTATTTGATTACACTTATGTTTCTGTTTCCTAACTGAATGTGAATTGATTGGATGGTGATATCTAATTCACCGTAATTCCTAAGAGTACAAATGAATTGCTTATCTCACTGGTGTGTGTTAGCTCCGATGACTTATGAACATTAGACTGCAGGCATTTCTTCCTCCTACCCACATCTAGACATAAATTGAGGAGCCAGTTACCAGGCCACACTGCTGATTTTATTCAATATTCTGTGTAACTTTCACACTGTTTCCACAATCACTAGACAAGTTTCCTTCTCTCTAAGTGTGCAAGGGTCTGTTCCCTTCAGGTTCTCACTTCTGTCTATTATCTTTAAATTATTTATGTGTTTGTTTTACCCTGTTTCTGTGTGATCCTGTGTGGGTGTGTGTACTTCACATGTGCTCAGCAGGCTGAAGAGGTCATAGACAGCCTTGGATCCCCTGGAGCCGGAGCTGTGCACTGCTCTGTGGGTACGGACAACCCAACCCGGCTCCTCTGCAAGAGCAATGTTTGTTCTTATGCTCATAATCTCTGAAACATTTATCTCTCCAGCCTGGATGTTACTTATTTACTCATTGGCAAGAATGCGAGGCAGTGATTAATTGTAGTTTTAATTTGCATTTTGATGGTGATTGGTGAGATTAATCTTCTCTTTCCTTAAATGTTTTGTTGGTATATAGTCTAGAAAAGTATCTGTTGAGATGCTTTGTACGCAGAATTTTCTGTCAGGAATGCAGCTCTCCAATAAACACACAAAGACTTATTATTAATTATAAGCACTTGGCTATTAGCTTAGGCTTATTACTAACTAGCTCTTACATTTTAAATTAAACCATATTTCTTTATCTATGTTTTACCATGGGGCTTAGTACCTTCTCTCAGTATGGCATGCTCATCTTGTCTCTCTCCTCATCTCCTGGTGACTCTGTCTCTCCCTTCTCTTTCCAGCATGCTCCCAGTTTGCATCCCTCACCTAACCTCTTTCTGTCTAGCTATTGGCCAGTCAGCTCTTTTATTAAACCAATCAGAAGGTGCTTTGTCAAAGACACATCTTCACAGTGTACAAAAAAGATTATCTCATAACAGTGATTTGCTCATTTTAACCAATTTCTGTATGTTTAAAATTGGATTAAAGAGTTTCTTTCATGATTAGATCCTCACCATCTGTTAAACGAATATGTTGCACACTTTTCCTCCCAGTTTTGGTACTATCTCCCTAGGCAACTGATGACTCCCTGGCTGTGAACGTTTTCTGTTTGATAGAAACCTTCTTACTTTTTTGGTTTTTTAATTTTTTCTGTTGTGCTCTTGAAGTCGTTATTTGAAGATGATATTTATCAGACAAATGCAGAGAAGTGTTTACTCTGTATCTTCTTGTAGTATCTTCAGATCTTACATTCATACATTTAATTGATTTTCAGTTTATTTTATCCTTCCTTTTTATTATTTCAACTAAAATATAATTATACTATTTTTTCCTTTCCTTTCTTCCCTTCAATCTCCCATGTTTTCCTTTTCCAGCCCCTGGATAAATAATTAGGGGACTCATCCTTAGGGAAGACTTAGTTCTCTCTCAGCAGTCATTAGTTGCCCATAGCTCTTTGCCTAGGAGTTGGCCATGTGAGACCCCCTCCCATTATCAACATATTTTTTGTTGCTGTCGTTGTCGGGCTTGAATAGGAAGCTATATTATTATAGTATCATGGGTGTAGCTTCCCTTTCATTTCTAAGAGAGAAAAATCTCACATCAGACTTCCCATTTCTCTGGTTCATTTAATGTAATCACTTGTCTCCCATGATGTTCTGTGATCCTTGGATGCTGGAGTTGTGTTGGGGATGTGCACACTGGGGTTGAGCACCCAGGGAATCAGTTGTTCTATTTTGACCAGTTGTGGTTTTCTAGGATGGTCTCCATCTGTTGCAAAGAAAACAGGCTTTGATGAGCAGTGAGAGCTGAGCTAATTTATAAATGATGGAAGACAAACTACACTTTAATTCTTCTAAGTGTGGTGGTGCAATTTCCCCAGTGCCATTTATTGAATGCCATTGTATGATTTGCTAGGTTTTTTGTTATTGTTTAAGACATTTTTGCCACTTTTTCTTGTTTAATTGCTCTTATTAGAAAGTCTAGTAACATGTAATAAATGGATGGGTATCCTTGTCTTGTTACTGATCATAAAGATAAGCTTTAGCTTTTACCATTGGGAAAGCTGTGGGCAAAGTTTTGGTATGTTGTGGTTGATACAATGTATTACTAACTTTTGAGAGTTTTGCCATGAAGACTTTTTAATTTTTCTGCATATATTGACATGATCACATAATCGTTTTCCTATCCTTCATGTATTAACATGTGGAATTCTTCTTATTGATTTCCACAAATTGACCTTCTGTTTCATCTCATGGATGAATCCTACCTGATCAGAATGAATGAACTTTACAGTTCACCGTTGAATGTAGCTGCTATTTAGAGATTTCTGATCACCACTTCAAATTCTTCATGCATTTCTGATCGATTAGATTTTTTCATTTCTTTATTGTTCAACTATAGTGGTCTTGAGTTGCTAATGATTTATAAATTTCCACTAAATTGGCAGTCCCATTTTCTCATAGATTTTATTATTTGGGAAAGTCTTTCTTTCTCTTTCATCTCTTGATTATGGCATGTTATTTCCAGTAGTCTGGGCCAGCCATTTTTTCTTTAGTAAATGGTCTATGATCCATCCTCTCCCAACCTATAAGAATGTTGCTGAGTAAATCTGTTGACCATCATGTGGAATGAAAATGTTCTCTCACATGTATTGCATCTCTTACTGTCTTTAAATTTTTTTTGAAGGTTTTGCCATAAGTGTGTTTCAGGGTAGAGACCTAAAGACCACTCAGCATGACCACAATCTGAATTGAGAGTTGGTATTAAGGCTGTCAGTTCATTGCCTGGAAAGAAGCACTTCTCATAGAACAGCCCTGGATGCATTTAAGAGGGAGCTCTTAAAGTCAAACAACATAGAGAAACTACACATATCCTGGTTGGTAGTTGCAGGGGGAAGTGAAGCAAACAAGCAGCTTAACAGAAGCCCCAAACATGCAGTTAGCTGGGGTTTGACACTGAGTTTTAGAACAGGGTTGGGTACTTTCTCACAGGGCTTTTACAGTGGGATTAGCAAAGGGGTTGGTGGTGTTAGTTTCAAGTTAAACCAAAGAGGTCCCAACTGAAACAAGATTGAGGAATCTTTGGCCAGTCACAAATAGACTTGTGCATATATATCCATATCCATACATGATGTGTAGTAGATTTGATATTTTGTATATATGCATTATAATGAGATAGGTGATGCCACAAGAATTGGCAGAACAGATGTTCATATAATAGAGAGACTATTTTGATAAAACAAGGAAAGTGCCAAAGAATAAAGGCACAACAGCTATTAACTAAAGCCAATAAAAAAGAATTAAGTGCTTTAAAATCTATTCAATTTAATTATGGAGAATGAATTTTTTAAATGTAATAAATCATCTTACATCCTTAGCTACTGAAAGTCTGGATAGGAAGGATCTGATATTTAATGAGTGCTGGTAAAAGGGGCAGGTCTAATCCTATCTCATAATGATCGGAGTAAACACATCAACTTGAAGATCCACCTCAAACACAGGGTGACACTTCTATAGAGCTTTGTCTATAAGCTTTTTCTAAAGCTGACAAAGGAACATCCTGAGATTTTGTGACACTGTCTGGATTAGTCATCAGTACCTTTGTGTTTCCAGATAAGGAAACATAATTTGGAGAAGTCAAGAGCCTCAACAACCTATGTGGGTGTAGTGTCAGCGGCTAAGTCACAGGAGACACTTGTGAAGGCGATGCCAGCCTGCCACTTGAACATCACCCAGTGAAAGGGATAATATAAGAATAAGTGATAAAAAAAAAGAATGTACTTCAACAATCTTTGGTGAAGTTCAACCTCCCAAATGTCTGTGTACATGGAGAGGTATGTGCTCATCAACAAAAGACAAACTAATAAAAACCAGGATATTTGGGCAGAGAAAAACAATAGACTTTATTCTATGTTTATGCTCCTTAGGTCTTTGAACTTCCATTCATGTTGTAGGCCTTGAAACAGAGCTGTAAACCAGGAAAAAAAAAACATGAATGATGTGACTTCTAAGAATCCCCTGGGAAAAGCCACAATGCAGTGGGCACAGTGCTTTGCCATCTTAAACAAACACAAAGCAGAAAAGAACAAAGACTCGAGACTCGTGCTGGTAGGAGAGTTATCGTCATGGGATACTCAAGGTCATAGGATACTCAGAGGCCACAGTTACCTACTTAACAAAGAGGAGAGAAACCATACTGGAGAGTAAAAGGAAGTTGCCATGCAGCAACAGAACAGATGTTCTTAACATAGCAGATGCTCAAAAGCCAGTATCACAATGCATGGAATCAGAATCTGTACTGAGCTAAGTACTGAGCTCTGCCACCGCTGTAGTCCCAGTGGCGCCACTAGCTTCATTCATCACAAGAATACAGTCCTGAGAAACCTGGGCAGTTTCAGTGTAAGCAAGAAAACTGCATGTGAGAAACAGAATTGCCTACTCCCGGGCTCTAGAATGACTGGAGAATAAGGCTCCCACAACTACACAAAATAGACCCACTGTTTCTCAAAACCCAAGGTAGGAGTGGGGAAGTAAAATATCCTGGAGATTCTGATTCTGTTAAGTGTAACTGGAGGTTGTTAGTTCTGCCTGGTCCTGCAGCCACTTTTAAAATAACCACTCAGAGACTAAACATTAATTAAAAACTCTTTGGCCTATTAGCTAAGGCTTATTATTAACTAGCTCTTAAAACTTAAATTAACTCATTTCTATTAGTCTATATTTTACCATGAGGCTCGTGGCTTGTAACCTCATATTTTGCTTCTCCAGTGGCCACTGGCCTCTCTCTGACTCCATCTTCTTTTTCTCTGTATCTTTGCTTGGATTTTCCACCTAGCTATATTTTACCCTACCATAGGCCAAAGCAGCTTCTTTATTAACCAGTGGTCGGTAATAAAATATATTCACAGCATACAGAGGGGCGTCCTGTATCATCTCCCCTTTTCTATTTAATTAAAATGGAAGGTTTTAACTTTAACATAGTAAAATTCCATATAACTAAATGGTTATCAAGAAAGAATTAGTTACAATATTTAATTTTGTTTGTATTTGACAAAAGTAAAGAAAATACTCTATCATCTATTTTATCTTTGAGAGTTTAAAGTTTCATATCTAATTTATCTTTTATCATAACTAAGGAAAACGATGATTATGATTATAACTATCTAGTTTTCAACTCCATCAAAGACCCCAGAAGGATATAATACTACCTGAGTAAACAAGAAGCTCAGACAAGCTTGCCTGAAGATCAGAGGGCTAAGCTATCCACTGGTTAACCATAGAGGTGTGTAGGTCTGACAGACAGACAGGAAGTGATATGACTGGGTAAAGGGAGGGAGTGAGAAGGCAGGGTGGGGAGAGGAGCTCCGTCTCTTTTTGAGCTGAGAGATGTAGAGGTAAGATCTCTAGTGACAGGTTGCTTTGCTGCTCTGATCTTTCAGCTTTTACCTGCTAATATCTGACTCAAGGTTCTTATTATTAATACCAATTAGAACTCGTGAAACAGTCAAATAAAACATCACTGAGAGAGAAATGTGTTCTTAGTATTAAAATTTACATGAATTTATTCTAAGGTTATTACAGAGTAATATTGCTAAAATAATAGAAATAATTCAAACCAGTCTTAGTAAGTATTAATCTGTGGTCTCATGACTGTTCTAAGGGCCCTTTACATTTGAGCCAAGGAACTAATGTCTCACCTTTTAACTGTCAAGGCATAATACTACAAAGTTCTTGTTTCTAAGTCATTTTCCATTTCTGTTGTGCCATAAAATTAAGCTTAAAATACCATTTTTCCAGTAGAAAGCAGCAACCAACTACTAGGTACTGGAACTAATTTGGTTAATCAAATATTTAAAAATTAGGCCAGAATACAATAAGGAATAGATGGGCTCTATCATTTTGCTTCACGTGTGTACACATATGAACTGGATAGCTTGTGCATATCTTAAGTAGTACAGATCATCAACATACATGAGCCAAAACCACTAAAGTTTGAGATATTAAAATACAGATTAAATGCCAGCAAATACATTTTTCTTAAACATCCTTCACTACAGGACCTAAAGATTTAATAAGGCAGATTAGTTGTGATTTGGTTCAATGGCTAGGAGATGCTTGCTTACCTTTTAAATGTAGTAAATAACCAGGCCAGTATTCTACAATCTTAACACTATGGGGCTTATAAGCTGAAGCAAAGATCTCATCTTTTTTAAACGAACTAGTTGAAAAGTTGAAAAACAATACTTTAATGCTATTTCAATTTCAGATTCCCAAATAAGTAAAATCTGCTAAGTAAGTAAAATTACTGCTAAAATTTGTAAGTTATTGAATTACAATCTTGGATAGTACTGTGGTAATTTTAACCAAAAGAACAGTAGAGGCAAAGCTCCATCTGGATTTAACTTAATTATAAACACACAGCCACTTTCTCTACTCCTCCTGATAGTGGACGCCATTTCTGAGCTGTCCCATGTGCTCGTCAGCATGTTGCCACTAACAACATATTTGTTTTCCAAAACCCATTCTTGCACAGGAATGGGATTTTCATGAAAGAGAAGTAAGTATTAGCATATTATAATCCATAGACTCTGAGCATGTTTCACATTACACAGAAAACACCCTTATTTTATGGTTGAATGAAATCATTAATTAAAATTGTCTTATAAAACCTGAACTCCCATCTGCACACACAGACCATCTGTCTTGCTCAGATACAAATGCCGGGGCCAGCAGTAAGTCCTGCCATCCTGCTGTCCAGGCTGCTCTCAGTGGGACAAACTGTCTTCTTCCACTCATTGCCACTGTGCACTTAGAGGTAAAAGCACCTTTAGAGTTTCCTTGTATCTTAAAAGATAAGGACAGATACTGAAGCAAATAAGAAAACTGGATTTACGATTTGACCAAACCAGAGAAGAGAAAAATGAGTTTGTCTCTGGCTGGTCTGTGGCAGTGTTGTGATTTAACAGAAAAGATAAGACAACAGCCAGGAGGAGAAGCTTGTGTTAACTGAGGTAAGCCGTGGGTGCTAAGTGAGGTCTCCTCCTCTGAGGCAAGTTCTTTTTCTGCTGCAAGAGGCGCTGTGCCCTCCCTTTCTTCAGTGTGTAATTCTAGGCAGAAATTTAATTCTTTGGGTCAGGTTTGTGCAGTTTCATAACCCAGAGGAGGAGCAGAGAATGAATGCCTCCTGCCATGCCAGTCATCTCCTGTCTGCTCTTTAAGCAATTAGAAGTGGAGGGATGGGGGAAGAAGTAAGCATTGAAATTTCAGCCAGAGCTGGTACTTCTAATAGTTATAATTAGCTTTGAATCTTGGGGTGTGGTGTTTACAAGTCAAATTTATTTAAGTAAAATAATTGCAACACTGCAGAGAGCTCCTGTCAGAGTTATCAGTGAAGCAGAAACAACAGCAACGAAAAAAAATTGGAATCATCTGTACATGTAACAACTGCAACTGAACATGTAAATCTAGGTATAAAAATGGACCAAATGTTATTTCGAAATTAAATGGCTAAAATCTCCCAATCTAAACCACATACTAAAGAAACAGTGAAAATGAGTGGGCTGCAGTTTCAGATGGAGAGAAAAGTCCTAACCCGTGGCCTGGGTTAGGGCAGGTAAATATTGGAGAGTCTGGTAGCTGCAGGCCATCTCAGATGTGTTAAGACAGTGTGTCCTGAACTTGGGAACAGGGAAATTGCATGGATGGATGTGTAAAGCTGCTTCTTCTTGGCCTCACTGATAGGTTAGAGAGAGAAGGGCGGGACATTGCTGTTCTGTTGATGAAGCTCTCCAGATGCTAAAATGTAGCTCAGGCAGGTAAGACAGACATGCCTGCATTCTGTTGATGCAGCGACTGCTGCCCAAGCAACTTGCAGTTACTGTGATGTGAAGGGAATGCCCAATTTAGAAGTTCCTTTTGCATTGAGGTAGTGGTTTATTCTTTCCTTTCTTAGAAGACGCTGCTGATTAAAGATACCCTTTTATTTTCCTTCTCCTTTTACTTATTTTTCCTTATTATGTAAAAGGAATGCGATTGTTGGCTTTGCAAGCCTACCCAGTCACTCTTAAAAGGAGCATCTGTGGATTCCAGAACAGATACACTTGCGATTCCTACTGACGTTGTTACCCTTAAGAACAGCTATGATGATTTTAATGGTGAATGCCTCTCATAGTCTTGAGTCCCTAGTTGGTAGTACTGTTTGGAAAGGACTAGGAGGAGTGGCTTTATTGGAGGAAGTGTGTTACTGGAGATAATCTTTGAAAGTAAAAAAGACTTACGTCATTTCTAGTTTGCATGCTGTTCAGGATGTTAGCCTTCAGCTGATATTCCTGCTCTTGCCACCATGCCTGCCACAGCTAGTGCTCCAGTCATAAATGCCTGTCAGCTAGAATCTTGGCTTAGGTTCACAGGGGAGCCCAGTGCCCCAGACTCCTGTATTGACATTTCAGAATTGTGTCATGTGAGCAAATAACTTACTTTATGATTTATAGTCAACATATTTCCTAGCCTTTCTCATCTTAGTATTCAGCAGAGGCTCCAAAATGCTGCTAAAGATATACTTAGTTATTTTAATAAAATGTCTACTAAATCTGGGCAAAAATGTAGATTTATACAATTCTTATTTTTAAATAAAAACAATCAGTTAAGAAAAACCAGGAATGATGGTCAGAAGTCTGCTTGAGAGACAATGTGATTTTCCAGATGCCTTTGGTGTTTTTTTGCATTGTTCGCTGGGCCTTTCTCCCCCTCCTCCTCCCTCTCTCCCTTTCCTGTTTCCGTGTCACTGTCCTATAGATAAAGCAGCAGGCAGGAGCCTCACACTCAAGCCTGCATTCACAGTTGTTCTTTGTGTTAAAGGTGTTTCTATGTCTTTTATCCTTCTCTGCTCTCACCTGTCTATGTCATTTTTCTTTAGAAAACTTACTTCTAATCAGTACTGTTAGCGAAAGCATCAGTGCATTAACATAAAGTGCCACTATAGTATGTTTGTATGTGTTTGTCTGCTGTAAGTAGTAAATGGTGCAGATGTTGATGGAGAGAGGATCCCTTTGTTTGTCCCGGCCTCCTGGCTAGCTTATACCCGAAATACCCACACAGAAACTGTATTAATTAAAACACTTCTTGGCCATTAGCTCTAGCCGCCTATTGGCTAACTCTTACATCTTGATTTAACCCATTTCTATTAATTTGTGTTTACCATGAGGTCATGGTTTATTGGGAAAGATTTAGCATGTCTGACCTGGTGTCTCTATGGTGGCTGTCTCTCTCTTTGCTTTCTTCCTCCCAGAATTCAGTTCTTTCTTCTCCACCTACCTAAGTTCTGTCCTAACAGGCCAAGCAGTTTCTTTATTGATTAACCAATGAAAGCAACACATAAACAAAAGGACCTCCTACACCATGCATGAGCATGTTGGCTGTACATGTGGATGTGTTTGTTTGCTTTGAAGATAAGTGTGGGGCCAGCCATCATAAGCTAAGTATGGGCAGGCCTTTACTTCCAACCATTATCATTTGCCCAAGTAGAACTCAGCTCTCGATAAATTTAATAAGAAGCCTGAGTCTCAGTAGTTTACCTTGAAGCAGTGCCTGGCTGCAGGAAGAACCATAAGCTGAGATTACCAGACCCCTACCCAAGATCAGACTATTCAAAGGAAATTCAAATTCCAACCACTGTAGATAGGACCACCTGCCAGCACACACTCACCAAGACAGCCCTAGACAAATGTCTACCAATCAGGGGACCTAAAACCTCAGAAACCCCTCATCCCCACCTTTACTACTATAAAAACCCAATTCTAACTGAGCTCAGGGCTCTCCATTTATTCCAATACATTGGACATATGGAGAGACTGAGTTTGCAAACTCAATTAAAATAAAGGCTCTTTGCTTTTACATATGGAACTCAGTCTCCTTGTTGGCTTTTGCAGGGACTTTGCAGATTTGGGCATAACAATAAGTTGTACATGTGTATGCTGTATGTGTGTATGTTATGCATTGTGGAGGCCTGAAAATGTGAGCCTATTTCCACACTGACCAAAGGTCAGAGAGTTGTAATTTACCTCTAGTTCTTCAAGGTTACTGTACTTCTGCCTCAAACAATGATCCCACCTAGATTTAGTTCAGAGTGTTCTGCTCACTCAAGGTTATTGTCAATAGGTGTGGCTAATAGCCAGACAGTGTACTTCAGGAATAGAGAAATAGATGCGTTTCCACCTCAAACAAAAGCCTATGGATCCAACTAAGTTCCAGTTCCCTTGAAGAGAAAATTTTGGATTCCACCCAGGGAGTGGTTTGCCTACAGAATATTTTGGTCTATGGTGTAAGCGTGACTTGTTTTTCTCTAGCAACAAAATGTTTAACTACTTGATGTAGCCCACGACCTTCAGTTGTTCTGTTTATTTCCTTGTATCATGTTAATGGAGTTTTTTGTTTTACTCCTACCTTTTGGGGTCAGGGGTATTTAAAGCAATTGGAAATTAATCGTGGGTGAATTCCAGTACTCATAATCTTGCTCTTTAAATTCAGTACCTAGAATTTAATTCATTTTTTAGGGGCACTATTGAGGGATTAATAATTTGGTGGAATTCATGTTGACTTGGTTTTTTGTGTCTCTTGTGATTTGGAATTGGACAATGTACTTCTGGTGTTAGGCTACTGGTTGATAATTTTTTTCCAGTTTTTTAAAGGAAAATATTCCTGATGATGTTTAAGAGCAATGAGGCTGTAGCCCAGCTGAGGTTTTATTTTTCTCAGACACACTTGTATTTTAGGCACTGGGTTCAGTCTCTAGTTCTCCCATAAAAGTAGACCAGTGTTTGCAAAACAATCACTATCAAAGTGTAGTCCACTATAATTGTAATGTAGTGATCAATTAAAAAATCACACTTAACACGCAAATATTTTAAGAATTAAAAGAACACTGATAGTGTGGTATACACTAAGATATTAATTACTGTGCATAGAAATGAAAAGCAAACCAGAATATAGTGTCCAGTAAAAGTCTGAGATTTATGGAGAAAAGAGTCAAGAGAAGAGATAATAGAAGGAGGGGACAGTAGAGCTTGTGGGGGAGAAACAATTTGGGCTTAAATGTAGAATAAAAAGTAAAGGAATGCAATGAGACAATCTACAGAAAACGTAGGTCTTAAGATGTTAAGCACAGAGAACCTACAAACCAGTTATGTTGGGAATTCTATCAAAAGGAAGTGAGAAAGGAGAGAGAATAAGAAGAAAAGAGGAAAAAGAAAGTGGAGGAGGGAGATCAGAGCCTACAGAGAAAGATCCTGGTAAGTAGGTATTTAATATTAAATATATAGAGGAATATATAAATGTGAATGGGTCAGAGGTAGATAGGGGATACAGATGAATGCAGTCTTGCCTGGTTGTTATTATAAATTCTACTCTGAACAGTCCTTCCTTCCCATCTGTCTTTTGTCTCTATGTCCTCTTCAGAATTTACTTGTGATGCTATATAAGAAGCTGCACAGTCTGAACTTGCTTTGAATTCATGATCTCTCCACTTGTTGACATCTCAGTTTCTGAATTGCTAAGATCTTCCTTCCACTCCATTGTCCAACGTCAGCCTACTAAGTGCTACTTCCTTTGGGTTTATTTCCAAGTCTTCCCTGTTAATCTCCCCTTTCTTTCAGCTCCCCAAACATGGATGTGTCCTTGATTCGTTGCTTATGAATAACATACAACACAGGACTCATGAGTCTAGTTTTTCCTT
Source organism: Microtus ochrogaster (assembly GCF_000317375.1). Taxonomy (NCBI): domain Eukaryota; kingdom Metazoa; phylum Chordata; class Mammalia; order Rodentia; family Cricetidae; genus Microtus; species Microtus ochrogaster. The sequence goes on along the minus strand of NC_022017.1, from coordinate 21,247,424 downwards.
CGAGTTCCATCCTTTAGTCCAACCCTTCAGATAAATGCTTTATTCATGTCAATATGTCTGGTGTATATTGCATGTTTCTCCCTATAATAAAAATCTACTTAAACAAAAAACATTTCCTTAAAGAAAATTTCTGACATCCATCCATGGACTTAGATGACTAGATGATGTGGATTAGTATGAAAGACTCATGAGTTATATGGAATTTTGTTACCTTTGAAAACCTTGCAGAAACATTTTATGGTACAAGAAAAATTGTTTAAGTGGATTCTGTTTGAAATGAGAGCTGCCAAAAAGTGTCATAGGCAAAGGAAATTCAAGAAGCCAGTACTCTCTATTGTAGGAAAATTTGTTATGTTTTTCATTTGTTAGTATTTTCATTTGTTAATACGTTTATTTAAGATATTTGTCTTCTTTTGCCAATGCCTTCATTTATAATAATTTCCTTGCGTGTTCACTTATGTTCTCAAGAATTTGGTAAGAATGATGATTCTGGAAGGATAAGACGAAGGTTCTTAGCCTTAGCCGGGTTTCTGGTGGGAAAGTCTGACACCAAAGAGTCAATTTTAATAAAAAAAAAAAAAAATCAATGGGAAAATACAGGGAAAGAAAGTGACACAGTACAGAGAACAATAGCAAACTCCTGTGGATCAGCTGGAGTCGAATCAGAGAATGGGAAGATGCTTAGAAGGGAAGTCCCCTGGTGTGCTTTGTTTACCCTCGGACTCACTCGCTGGTTAATTTAGTAGGTGTCCCAGCTGGATTCTGTTTCAAATTTAATTATTCTGAGAAATGCCATCATTTTCACTGAAAGAATTTTCTTTATTTATTCAGTGAATAACTAATGAGTCTTTATTCTCCCAAATTGTAGTGAGAGTAAAAATGCTATAAATTAAACAGTAGTAGCTGTTTCTTTCGAGGTTAGCAATATAGTTGTCTTTCACTAGCTTTAATGAGAAACAAACAAACAAAAGAAATCAGTTAGCCAAATGAAAACCATAAAGTACATTTATTGGAACGTTCTAGTAAATATTTATCCAGAAGAAATCAAAGACACTCCATCTGAACTCATTTTTTTTTAAAGTTAGTTAGAGGTGTTTGTAAACATAATTTTTTTGTTTGTTTGTGTTTTTCAAGACAGGGTTTCTCTATGTTGCTTTGGATTCTGTCCTGGAACTTGTTCTGTAGACCAGGCTGGCCTTGAACTCACAATGATCCTCCTGCCTCTGCCTCCTGAGTACTGGGATTAAAGGAATGTATCACCACAACCTAGCTGCAAACACAAAATTTAAAGTTGATAGACAGAGGAAATAAAGACAGGAAGAAAATTGGAAATAGAAAAGGCTAACAGTAAGAACAAAGAAAGCCTTTCTTGGTCATAAATTGATGGATCCAGTCAATGAATTAAGCTTTCCAATGACAATGCTGTCAACAGTGTCTGTGCCTACTTGAAACTGTCATAAGTGCATACATTTAATCTTATTATTCAATTGTTCATTAATAACTAACCTTCAAAACTCATAAACTTCAAAACAAGGTAAATTGTAAGGGATAAAAACAAAAACATAGGAAGCAATGGTTTTATAATTCCATCCATAGCAAAAGAGAATAATCTCAATTCAGTGAAGCTGCTCACTCACACACAACTGCTGTTTCTGAATTTCTCAATACCTTAGTGTGTCTTAGTTTCAGTTTCAATTGCTGTGAAGAGACATCATGATCACAGCAACTCTTATAAAAGAAAACCTTTGGGTTCACCTTCTTATTTAGCTTCTTTAGGATATCAAAATATAGACTCACTGACCTTTATTTGTGGCTAGAAACCAATTATGA
>NC_022017.1:21242482-21245199 GCF_000317375.1 Microtus ochrogaster | reverse complement strand
GCAGAGGCTATCATTGGTGTTTTTGATTTTAGCCAATCTGACAGGTGTAAGATGATATCTCAAAGTTGTTTTGATTTGCATTTCCCTGATCACTAAGGAGGTTGAGCATGATCTTAAGTGTCTTTTGGCCTTTAATGGAGGCTGGTTTACAGTTTCAGGGGTTTAGTCCATTACTGTCAGCAGAAAGCAAGGCAGGCAGACATGGTACTGGAGAAGGAGCTGAGAGTTCTACATCTTTATTATCAGGTCAACAGGACATTGTAAGTTCTACCTGCCCAAAGGCAAGGTAACCTCCTAATATTCTGAAAGATGTAGTTCTATGTTATACACTAGGTTAACCTGTTTTCACACCTGCCTAGAGATCAGGTAATTTTGCAGCTTACAATAAAATAGTCCCACACTAGCTCAGAGTGGAGTATAATAAAGGTTTATTTAATAGGGGGTGAAATCACTGAAAGGGTAGTGATCTGCAGTCCTCTGCATGTCCTGGAAACCAGATCTGAATCCAGAAGCCAAGAGGCCCACACACATTTTTTATCTGATTTTATAGTACTTGAGACCACACCCAAAGTGGGTTGATATCTTAAAGGGTATTGGTTGAAGGAGTTCCCATAGCTCCTCCCCTTTTGTCTCAATAAGAGCGTTCTAAGCCTAATACAAAACTATATACAATAAGAACAAATATCAAGTATAAAAATTAGAATTACAACCAGCAAAATAATATTAAGCAAGAAATAAATGCTAAATGTTTCAATAGATATTCTATCCTGAGGAGTCTAACTCTTATATTAGAAATGGCTTGGCTAAGTCATGAGAGAAAAGAAACTATATCTAGTCTTCAACCCCATCAAAGACTTGAGAAGGGAAATAATATGACTTGAGTAAGCAGGAAACACAATCAAGCAACTTCCAAAAGGTGTAATAAATGACAGAGACTACCAGCTACCTGGGCAAGCACCCTAAGTCTCATTTACAATGTTGGGGCAACCAACTTTGGCTAAGGCTTAGCATAACTGACAGACCATTCTTAGAGGCAGGAAAATTATCAAAACTGTGTTACCCTGTCTTGGCAAGGTTTGGCAGTCTTTTTGTTTGTATCCTGCTTGTCCAGTCTTTACCTCCGCATGATCTTTATTTTTTGTGTGAGGGGAAAAAGTGAAGTGAAGGGGAGCAGAGAAGAAGAAGAGGAAGAATAAGGAGAAGAAAGAGGAGTAAGGGGAAGAAGTAGAAGTAGTGAGGAGGAGGAGAAGAAGAGTAAAGAGAAGAATAAGGGAAGAAAAAGATGATCTATGAGGTTTCTGGTTTTTATATAGTTGGAAAGTTCTATAGGCAAGGACAATGCTAATATTAATCTCAAAATCGCAAAGAGGGCAGGTAGAATCTGACAAAGCAATACTCCGGAACAGGTGACCTGACCCAGGAAAGAGCCAGCATTCAAGGGGAAGTACCTGACGTTCCAAACCATTAGGTAAAGTTACTAAACATCCCTGAATCCTGGATTCACCCATTCTCCTCAGCCAATCTCTTTTGTGATAACCAGCTTTGGGGATGTCCAGGTTTGTTTGTTAGCAAAGGTGGGGCATGCTGCCTTCCTTCTCAGTGCCTGTCTTCTATAGAAATTTCTAGGTGGTCTGTTAGCAGGTAATTTTGTGGTATTACTCTACGTAAATTTGACTGTTGTAACAAAGAGTGAATTCCATTGCTCCAAGGCCTCCTGGTGTGGGGGAATGGAGCAGATTATTCTGCTACCCTGCAGAAGTCATACTGTTTTGGGAATGAATCCTATTTTGAAGGGAAAAATCATGGTTTCACAAGGTTTCGACAGATATGACAGCAACTTTCTCAAAAGACAAGTGCACCCTGCAAAACCGGTGCCCCATAAGTTGTACACTGTGGTCTGTGTTTATGAATCTGTCAGCTGTACATTGACTGTATAGTCTTGTGGGAGCAACACTACAGGTCAAATATTTGGAGGAACTGTCTCAATTAAGATTCTCTTCCTATGTATGTTCAGCTTTGTGTCAAGTGACAAGTAGCAACCATCACAGGCATATTTACATTAGCTCTAGTGATAAGTGAGCATGGGAGGCTTTCCCATCTTCTATTGTCTTCTCCAATTTCCTCACAGATTTAAGGCTTTTGCTGTTGAGGGCTTTCACATTCTTGGCTAGGTTTATTCCCAGATACTTTATGTTTGTGTGATTATTGTTAATGGGAGTGTTTCCATGATCTCATTCTCAGTAGGTTTGTTGTTAGTTCATTGAAATGCTATCGAATTTTCTAAATTAATTTTACACCCTATCACTTTGCTAAAAGTGTTGGTCATTTCTTAAAGTTCTCTGGGGGAATTTTTGGAACCTCTTACGTGTAGTATCATCTAAAATAGAGATTGTAATGATTTCAGCCACATAAGGCTGATACTTCTGGGTTCTAGGGGCCATGAATGTACAGACAAGCCCTCAGGCAGAAGTGCCTAATGGCCCTTGGGGATGTTAAAGGGCCCTGTGACCCATGTGCAACATGGATTACATCATCCATGTATGACTCAGCTAAGCCCTTGCACACATGTGTGAGCCCCATCATCTGCGTATGACATAGCCATGTCAACGCCCTATGCACATGGGCTAGGTAGCTTTTATTTATTTTTTTTAAATATTTATTTATTTATTATGCATACAATATTCTGTCTGTGTGTATGTCTGCAGGCCAGAAGAGGG
>NC_022017.1:21235549-21242367 GCF_000317375.1 Microtus ochrogaster | reverse complement strand
CAGGCAATGCTCCTAACCACTGAGCCATCTCTCCAGCCCTAGGTAGCTTTTAAAAGTTGGAATCACCATCTTCCTCTCTCTCTCTGCACATTGACTTCCCAGGCCTGTGCACGCCCCTTCTACTAAACCCCTAAGCGGGTTTGTTGTGTCTTCCGTCTTTCCTTCTCACTCAGAAATGGTTTGGCTTCTTAGTTTCCTATTCGTATTTCTTTAATTTCTTTCTCTTCTCCATTGTTTTAACTGGTGCTTCCAACACAGTATTGAGAAGGAATGGGATCATGGACATTCCCACCCCACTGTGGAATTCAGTGGGATTGCTTTTAAGTTTTTCTGCATTTAGGAGGCTATTCTGTATGTTTGTCATATATAGCTTTTATTTTATTTATCAAAGTATGTTTCCTCTAGTTCTACTCATTCTATGACTTCTATCATGAAGGTATGCTTGATGTTGTCAAATATCTTTTCTGCATCTATTGAGATGATTGCATGATTTTTGCCTTTAAGTTCATTATAGAATTATTACATTTATTGACATACATATATTGAACTCTCCATTCATCTCTGGCATAAAACCAGTGGTATTGTTGTGGAAAGGAGCACATATAATATATATAATAAATAATAAACAATGATAATTTGTATTTTGTCTAACCAGTCCCTAGATAAAGAACTACAGATAATTAATGTCCACTCATAGGGAGAATAAATCTACCCCAAGTATGTGTCATTTAATTGATTATTCAATCTCAGTCAGATCTAAGCACATATATATTAATACACATACACACACACACATATATATGCAACATTAAAGGAGCATATATGCCTAAATTTGGTTTGCAAGTATTTTAGTGAGGAATTTTACATCTGTGTTCCTTGAGAATAGGGATTTGGTCCACTGTTTGTTTGCTTGTTTTGTTTGTATGTGTGTCTTTGTCTTGACCTGGTTTTAATAATACAATAACACTGGCTTTATAGAAGGAGTTTGGAAGTGCCCTTTCTGTTTTTACTTTTTTGAATGGGTTAGCTGTCATTGGTAAATCTGCTTTGACTAGGAAATCTTCTTGTGAGAGTGTGGTCTGTGTATTATAGTGAAGTTATATTCCTGAAACCTTGACAATATGGTTTCCTCAATAAGACTTGAAAAATCAGAACACCACTTCCTATGTCAGATTGGATGGGGGAAATCTCACATGCACTACCCGCAGCTGAAGAGCTGTAGATAATTCATGCTGCTGAGGGAGGATTAGTTTCCCCCAGGAATGTATTATTTAATTGGTTATTCAATTCCAAATGGTCAGATCTAAACACATATGTATGAACAACATTAAAAAAACTTAGATGGTTTTATTTATATAGTTGCATGCATATGGGATATATAATATTTAAAAATAAGAGATTATGAATCTGAGAAGGCGTGGGGGTACATGAAACAATTTGGAGGGATGAGCAGTAGGTGGGTATTTATGTAAACTTAGTACTCTCATATGAAATTCTCAAAAAATAAAATTGGAATAGAAGTTCTTGAACGAAATTAAAAACCAACAGATAGGTAGATGGAAAAAAGTTCATTGGTTAAGAGACTCTTTCAGACATGTTGGGTTTGATTTCCAGCATCTACATGGTGGCTCATAACTGTATTTAACTCTAGTTCAAGAGAATCTGGTGACCTTTTCTAGACTCTGCAGGCATAAGACACTTAAGTGGTATACAAACTTACATGCAGGCAAAACACCCATATACATAAAATAAAAATAAGTAGGTGGAGTGCTAATAATTATTTCTGTTCGTATTTTTAAGAATGAATTAATACACTAGCAATGATATGCTTCTGCAGTCTAAACAATAAACAGGGCAATCATCTAGAGTGGACATTTGCAGGACGGGCCATGAATTTTAATCAAATATAGTGACATTGTTAGCTAGAATTATGTCTATAGTAGAGTGTAACCTGTTACATAGCACTACACATTTTTAAAGTATGACTAGTTATTTTAAAATAGAAAAGTAAATAAAGTACTTTTTCTTTCAAAGTATGTCTAGAACGATCAAAGTTTAGTGTTTTTAACTATTGCTTTCTTTTGTTAAGACTTTTATTTATCTTAATGGATTTGAAAGAAATTATGCTACATAAGAACATTTTTTTAATTCAGGATTTCTTTGAATGTGTTAAGAATAGTCTGTAAAATATTTTGTGATTTCTGATTAATAAACCAGATGTATAACTTTGTTATATCTGCCAAAGGGAAGTGCAGCTTTCTGAGCATATATTTTAATAATGTCCATATAGAAAATGTAGCAAAAGAAGTAGAGAATACTCCTCATGTGTGTGGAATGTGCTTTCTTCTGTTTGAAATCACAACATAAAGAAAGCATTTAAATCATGCTTAGTCTCCTCACTCTGCTGAAGTATCTGATGTTTATTTCTCTCCCTATATGGAAGTGAAGCTGGAGCCATCAGAATGAACCCACTAGGTGTCTTAGCAACAGTACCTGCATCCTCATCATTCTCTCTTCTATCCCATTACTATAAAGCAAATGTTCAGTCAGATTTCACAACACCCACTTTCCAAATAATTTTACCAAGTTAATTCTTTATACATTCTTGCATCTGGATATTTCCCTTAAACTATCAGAAATTGTGGGATGGCTCCAATCTCTACAATTGGCCCTTCTGCTTTTCCACGTTCCCTTCTCTTCATATCTGCATATCCCACTAATTTCCTCCTCAGACTGCTTTAGATTCTTTCCCAGTGCCATCTTCAACTATCTCATCTCTCACTACGGTCAGCTCTGCCCTCAGTGGTTCTAAGTGCACTGAATATTTCCATATTTTGCCTTGCTGAGATTTCAGAAGCACTCATGGTTCTGACCATTCTTCTATAGAGCCAGGCTTTTTACTAGTCTACCATCATGGTTGTTTATTTGATTAGTTTATCAGATACGTGTGGTAGCTTATTTCATGCTTCAGTTGATTTCAGTTGGTCTGCCCTTTCTGGTTTTCCTACTTATATCCACCTTTGAATGCTGAGTTGTTGAAGTCTTTCATTCCCTTCTCTCTAAGCTGAACCTTCTTCCTAATGAGATCTCACACTGTGTATTCATCATGACTGCTTTTCCACGAGCAGCTTTCCTTGTCACAATCTCAGATTTGTCTATTTCGCTGCCCATGCAGATCATTTTGAACTATCACTAATTGAAATCATCCAATTCTAACACACTCTGGTGTTCCTCCTGAGAAAAATGACAACTGAAATGGAAGCTGATTTGTCAATTATAGGTTGGTCACTGTCGGAGCTTATTCAACACACGACCCCCCGGAATGTAGCATAGCAGTCTCTCATGCTGAGTAGAAGCAACTGCCTGAAATTAGGAAAACCTCAGAAGTAGGATTGTTTAGATCCTCAAGGCTGATCATAAAGCTTTAACTCATCTCTCCAAATATAAAACTTAATACATTGTTTCTCGGCAGGATGGGTCATAAGAAAATTATCACCTCAATCCTGTCTAGTAACAGATTGCAAGCACTTCATTACAGAAGGGTCCTCCCGCCTTCCTAGAGAAAGAGCTGCTACCTGGAGGGACCAAAAAGAACCTGACAGCTGACCTCCGGAGCTTCTCCAGTGTATTCATTTGCTCAAATGCTTTCATCCAGTTTTAGTTTTTCTTGTTAATTCTGCTGTTGATGCTGTGTTGAACGTGCACTTTAAAAAAAATGTACTTTTCCAGCATCTTCAGGTTATCATTTCTGAAGTCTTCCATGCTGTATGAGTTTTAATAAATAAAAACTAATGGTTTTTACTGTTTGTCGAGCAAGGGGCCTTAGAAATGTTGAGGAAAATTCCCTCCTTTATACCTCTTTGCTGATAAATGTTAGTTTTTTCTATTCCATGGTTGAGCATAGACAATTTTACAGTCACCAATGTCAATGTCACATTGAAGGCATAATGAAGTGAGGAAAAGCAAGATCATTTCTCGCTATTTTGTATACAAAAACACGCACCAGGCTCTATCTTTTTGGGCCACCAACCAGCTACCAAATAATGACATGGAGATTTCTTATTAGTTATGAATGCTCAGTCTAGCATAGGCTCATTTCTGGCCAGCTCTTTTAACTTAAATTAACCCGTTTCTCTTTATCTACCTTTTACCTTGGGGCTTTTTATTTTTCCTACTTTCTGTTTATCTTACTTTCAATTATTCTCATATCTTATAACCATAATCTCTCTGGGACTTTTCTTGTGGAGGGGTGTTGGAATTTTGTTAAAGTTTTTTTTTTCTGCATTTAATGTGATGATCGTGTGGCTTTTGTTTTTCCATTTGTATGTTGGGTTACATTTGCTGATTTTATATATTGAGTATTTTTGCATCTACGTTCGTAAGGGGAAAACGATCCATAATTCTTTATCATTGTTGAGTCTTTGAGTATCCAGATAACTCTGTATGTATTTTTTAGACCATTTACAATGATCTAGTCTTTGGGAATAGTGTTGATAATTTTCATAGTAAGCTTTGTGATTTTAACTCTGCTTCAATAAAATTACACACCTGCCAAAACAAAGAAATTGGATGGACTTTAAAAATATTCAAACTCATACGACTGTTATTATAAGTTTCTGTTACTATGACTGGGGTAATCAACTGTAAAGAGGAAGGGTCTGTTTCATGGTTTCAAAGCTCTTAGCCCATGGATACTCATCTCTCCTTGAGGCTGAGCCTACAGTGAGACTGTATCAGGGCCACGAGTATGTGGAACATCAGAATGCTGTGCTCCTGGCTGTACAAGAAAACCATTTTATACTGAGAGCTTGTCGAAGGCCCAGCACATGCTTACAGAATGTCTCTTAGGTAACTCTAAGGGGATATGATGCCGATGCTTGCTCTCCAGTGTGTAAAGCTAGGGAATAACCTTTGTCACTTGTGATTCTAAACCATGAAGATTACTTGTATGATTGAACAGTGATAGACAGCTTTTGTAAGGTCATACTTCATAGAACCTCTTGTTTTAAGCATACCAAGTCCTACTGCAGCCTCTAGACATCCCTTTTATGATTTGGTAATAAGTGTGTCTACTATAAGCTGAGTTGTCTACAGGTCAAACGTAAATTTCCATTTCTGAATACCAAACATTCTCTTTAATGGAGATTAAAATTAACAACCATTTACATCGCATTCAACTTTAAAGTCATAGAATTTTGGCTGCTCTTTGTGATAAAGCTAGATGGAGGTAGGCTGAATGACAGCAAATCCATTAATAAAATGTGTATGTGTGTATGTATGCAATAATTCTAAGTTCAACTGTAATTTCTTTGGTCTCCGATTGATTAAATAGTCCTAAAGTATTCTGTCTTTTAGCAAGTGTGTACTAGCCAAATCTGAAAGCCAAAACCATGTGCCAGGCAGTGGTTATACTTGGCTTATGAAAAGAGCTTTGCCTATAGAAATTAGCCTTAGAGAAAATTCTGACTAGTTCAGCTAATGAAATAAAAATAGTCATACATGCTGTTTTTATATCTGGAGGGATGGCTTCTTTTCTTCTCAGGTATGCTGGTCAGAAATCACAATGAAAGCTCGGTCTCACCAACAACAGACTAAGAGACATTTAAACAGTTGGAAGAGCCAAGCCCCAAGGGCCCAGGTGAAGAGCCCAGAATGAGCTAGAAGGATGCCTTGCATGATGTTCATGTGGGTTAAACTGTGTTGTGTATGTGGTGTGGTAAGCTCTACACGTGACAAGAAGTTAGAGCAATAGGATGCAGTCTTTCTATCTACTTATGCATTTCTCTTCCCAAATGCAATTGTATTTCTTATGACTTGTAATGATGAATGCTTTAAGTACTTAGATGAATGCATTTGAAGTGCTCATTTACCGTTCATGAGATTTACCATATATTCAAAGGCTGACAGGTATTCCCTGGAATAAAGATTAAAATTATCTTCTTCTATAAATCTTAAGGCTTATCCTGAATCTTTTAAAGACAGCTTAGCACAGAGGAAATTAAACATGGATAAATGTCCTAGTGGCTAAATTCATTATAGACAGAAGTTGTCACCAGAAATGACTACTTAGATCCCCACCCAGCAGAAAAACTAGAGAATATTTCCATGCCTCTTTCCAGTACACATTAAATTAAGATCATTTCCTAATTGGTGCTTGCCTATCTACAATCAGTTATGTAGAATCTGGGCCATACATGCTATACTGTTGTCTTAAGTTATCTGCACTCAAATTGCAATTGCGAGGTTGCCAGTGTTTTATAGAGGTCTTTGAAAGCAACCAGGAAGTCTCCAACGAGCTTCCCTCCTATCGCCATTTATTCCCTAAACAAACCAAACATCCTGTACTTCCTGCCTTTCCCTTTCAGTGTCTTTGGATAGCCAGGGTTTAACAGCCTTTTTCAAGGTTTTTCAGGGAATATAAATTTTCAGAGACTTTAAGAGATGAAAAATCATCCCAGAATTATTTCCAGTGGTGACATCACCTACGGCACAGAGACTGACATGGAGTCACCAAATAGATTTGACATGATGCTTCGGGACAGAGGTAGACAAATATTTTTATTTTAAAAAACGAAGTACTTCAAAGGCATTTCATTTTGCTTTGGTTCCAGTGCATAGAATTTTGAGAGAAAACTCGTTGAACAACAACAACAAAATCTATGTCATTGTTTTTTTTTCAACTTTTTTTTTTAATAAGAATATCAACTTCATTTTTAATAAATTTTTAAGAAAATAACAAAACTACTACCAACACAAGAATAAACTAACTTAGGAATACACAAAATACTACTCAGGAAAATAATCAATACACTCAAAAA
>NC_022017.1:21199833-21217103 GCF_000317375.1 Microtus ochrogaster | reverse complement strand
GATAGCACACACTCACCAGTCCAGATGGAACTCCTCAGCATCTAAACATGGACGCCTGGTAGCCCAATGACCCGCAGACAAAAGGGAGAACTTGGGGAGGGGGGCAGGGCGGGGACGAGTAGACCACAGGACAGCCTGTTGCAAAAGCTAAAGGTGCCCGTGCTCCCTTTCGGGGTTCCCTCTATGTCATTGTTTTTAGTAACAAGAAAACAATTCTTCCCAAAGTCACAGTAAATTGGTTGTCAGCGTTGGCTTACCTCCTAAAAGTGATGTGTGCATGGCTTCAAATAGATACAGCCACAGAAAATCAGAGTCAGAACATACCGGGGAGACTGTGAAGTTCTGCAGCATTTTTTTTTTTCATTAGAAAATCTCTTCTCACTTTGACCGTCTAGCGGGATTCTTGACTCGGTCAATGAAAGCGCGACGCGGGCGGCTTCATGGCTTCCTTCTGAAGTCAAACCGATGAGACTTGAGACAAGTCTTTCAAATTCTCAGAGGGACTTGGGCTGTTTTTCTTTTCTTCTTCAAAAGAAAGAAAATTGCTGTTGCCATTAAGGTTTGGCTTTCTTCCTCTTTCTCCCAGAGCAGTGTTGATTGCAGGCTACAAGCTTTTGCTGTGGAATGAGTCTCTGAGCGGGTGACCTAGAAAAGGTAACTAGTTTCTGGTAGTTAATATTTACTTTATTTTATTCAGAAAAATAGACTTGTAAAGAAGACTATAGATTTACCTACAATAAGATTTTCTTTTTTGGTCAAAATTTTATATATTTAAAATAAAAACTCTGTTAGAAATATGTTTGCAAAAAATGAAGGCATGTGTATACTTCATTAAACTCTCCTTTTCTTGTCGGTTTTTTTTTTAGACAGGATCCTGCAAATGTAGCCCAGGCTATCTTCATACTCAATAAGCTCTCCTGTCTCTCAAGACTTCCAAGAATGAAAATTTAGATTAAATCATAATTGATTAATGATTAGACTTTATTTGTACCCCTAGTTCTTTAGTTTTCATTATAATATAAAATTAGGGATCAAATTCCTATATTAACCAGAAAGTCATCTTTAAATGTTAACACAAAGTACTTGAAACAGGAAATTTATCAAGACAAACATCTCCTTCTACCTTGACACACAAATAGTTTAGGAGATTTCAAAGCGTGCGTCGTTTATTCTCCTGGCGGCAGTGGTGGATTACCCTGAGTTGTAACTCAGTGGTGGTGTTCCCATAGTGGCAGAGTATGTAGAGATGGTTACAATGATGTGGCTTCGCAGGGGGGGGGCACCTTGATGGTGGGAGGGTATGAGAAGGAAATTGTATGGCACAACCTGGAGACTGAGGAAAGCCCAGCCTTTCACATCAGTTCACCCACGTGGAGACTAACCTGAGCCTGGCTAAGAAATCGCAGCTAATTCTTCCAACAGTGTCTTTGCTGATGAGCTAGCCACTTTCCAAATGGCTTTCTTCAGCAAGATTCATTTACTTCAGGTCCAAACTTCCAGTACATGAGCTTGGGGGATACATTCGAACTGTATATAAACAATAGAAAAGAGGTGATATACATTCTTTGAGGTTACAACCACTATTACATGTATTTTATAGACCAACTGAGATTGAATTATTTTACCAGAGGTGATGCCAATAGCATGAAGAAGGAACTTATGAATCCAATACTGTACACATTCCATTTACTTAACTCTGTTCCCTCCTTCTTTGTAGAACGAAAACAAGCCAATAGGAGCATTTGGAATATTCTTTTATTTTTTGGTTTTTCGAGACAGGGTTTCTCTATGGTTTTGGAGCCTGTCTTGGAACTAGCTCTTGTGGACCAGGCTGGTCTCGAACTCACAGAGATCCGTCTGCCTCTGCCTCCTGAGTGCTGGGATTAAAGGCGTGTGCCACCACTGCCTGGCTGAGCATTTGGAATTTTATATACACATTATAAATCCCACATAGAAATTTCTTTCTGGAATTCAGCAAACAAATGTTTGCCTCTTCTAAAGAAATATTACTCAATTACTTTCATAAAGTAATTGTGGTGACTAGACTCAGTCACCAAACTGATGACATTGAGAAATATCTGGAAAGTTAATAAAGCACATCTCTTGGTATGGTTATGAGGGTAGAGAAGAATAGCAAAGCAAGGAAGATCCCTAACCAAGACATGTTTCTAATTGATAACTGCTTGCAAAGGAAAAACTAGTTTCTCCAGTGGAATCTCACTGGGTGTCCACAAAAGCACACTTAATCACACTTAATGCAGACCCTGTGCCCCACAGTAGATGGCCAACACAAAATGAACTCAGTGGCATTTTTGTAGAGTTTTGAAACTCATACTGCTTTGTTGAGCATGTTTTTTTTTTTCTTCCTTACTGGTTCTTTTGCTTGTATGTTATGTTTTTTTGATTTTGTGTTTCTATGGGTTTTGTTTTGTATGTGTTTCTTTTGCTTTCTCTTTGTTAGTTTTTAATTCTTGTTTGTTCTCCTGTTTCAGTGAGGGGGGAGAGAGAGAAGGAGTGGAGTTAGGTGGGTAAAAAGGTAGGGAGGAACTGGGAGGAACTGGGGGATAAGAGCCAATCATCAGAATATATTAAAAAATTACTATCAATAAAAAGAAAGATTCAAGGATAATTTGTATGTCAATTCTCAGCATGAAGTACAAACTTGGTGCCTCTAGAATACAACTTTTGCATGCTGACTCTGAGGCAACATTTTTCTCAGAGATTAAAAGCTTCCCCCAGAAAAATCCCACCTCAATGATCCTGGTCTCTTCTTAATCACTGCTAATTTCTCAGCTCCAGTTAAGTAGCATCAACTGTTCCAGTGGCGCTGGTCTCTTGCTAATCACAGCTGATTCTTCTCCCTCAGCTGACCAAAATCACAGATTTTTTTATCTTAAAATATTAAACACCTCGAGTAGATTCTTTAAATGACTCTCAAACTTCCCTCTGGAACTTCACAATCAGGACCTGGATCATGTGCATTTCTCTCAACAATCTTGTCTTCCAAGATCCCACAGAACAGCTCACCAAACACTGAACGTCCAGTGACTTTTCTAGCCTGACGTTCCATAGTTCTGCAGTCCTCCTCAAAACAACAGTGGTTGGGTCTGTCACAGCAATAACCCACAATCCTGGTAACAATTTCTGTCCTAGGCAGGGTCATTATTGCTGGGATGAAATGCTGTGACCTAAAGCAATTTGGAGAGAAATGGTTTTATTTGAGTTATACCTCTACATTATTGTTCATCACTGAAGAAAGTCAGAGCCATCAGGACAGGAGCAGATGCAGTGGCTGGAAGAGTCCTGCTTACTGGCAAGCTCATCAGGGCTTGCTCAGCCTGCTTTCTTATAGAACAGAGAACCACTAGCCCAGGTATGGCTCCGCTCACATTGGGCTGGGCCTCCCCCATCAATCACTAACTAAAAAAATGCCTCCACATGCTTGCCTACAGCCCAATTCGGTGGAGGCATTTTCTCAATTGAGATTCCTTCCTCTCTGAGGACTCTAGGTAGGGTCAAGAGGATGTGAACCGAACCAGCCAGAATAGCTGCATTGTTTTCCCTTTATGCAGGCCATAGTCAAAGCAAGGTTAGACCAATTGTTAAGAGCACTGTGCACAGAGGGAGTCCTTGTCATTTTCTGTGTAGACTCTGGGGAAAAACCGACCTACTGTGTAGGAAATATAACTACAGGAAGCTGTTCAGCTTAGTTGAGACAGAGAAGTGTGGACAGAAGTGGACAGTTAAGTTGATGCTCTTGAATTTTCCTCTTCCAAAGACAATTAAGGTGAGATCTAAGTGTCTGCTAAAGGCCTGAAAGGGGAGGTATAAAATGGCCTGAAGTGAACCACATAGGGCGAGCAGCTTAACCAAAGAACTGAATTGGAGGCATGGCAGAAACTCTTGGAGCTGCCAGCTTTGGTATTCACAAAGGATGCAAGTCAGCAGAAAGAACATGTACAATACACCCCAGGGTCACAGGCTCAATGGACAGAAAGCTCTATGGTCTTGGCAACTGCAAATGGCAGTCCTATCTGCTATAGCATCTGAGGCCTGGGATGGCAAATAAGAGAGTACTGACTGAGCATATGGAGGTTGCTCGTGAGTGCATTCTAAGACCCAGAGAGCAGCCAGAAGCCTCAGCACCTGAACTACAATCCCACAAAGTTCAAACCACTGTCATGGACCAGGACATGATTTTAGGGTAACAGGTAGAGGAGGGATTCTGATTTCAATGCTCTATTTTCTCCTGGTTGGTTGACTAGGATACACAAGAAAGATAAAATCATCAAAATGAAGAAGCTGCTCTCAAATAAAATTTATGTGCACATCTGAGTTGTACCAGAATAAAAAGGCTCTACTCTGCTCCTCTTAGCTGCTATGGGATAATGGTTTTACCCTGTAAAGATTTGTTTCTTGTACTTGTGGTATAAGAGGTCCTTCTTCTATGTGTTTCTTTTATTGGTTAATGAATAAAGAAACTGCCTTGGCCTGATAGGCAGAACTTAGGTAGGCAGGAAGGACAGGACTGAATACTGGGAGAAAGAAGGGTGAAGTGAAGGGGCTGCCATGGATCCATGGCCAGAGGTAGACGTGTTGAAACTTTGCTGGTAGTCCACAACCTCGTGGTGATATACAGATTAATAGAAATGGGTTAAATTAAGATTTAAGAGTTAGCCAATAAGAAGTTAGAGCTAATGGGCCAAGTAGTGATTTAATAAATATTTCTGTGTGGTTATTTTGGTTCTGGGTGGCCGGGATGAACAAGCAGAAAGCAGCCAGGAACCAAACAAATAGCTCCTCCTTGCAACACACTTGTTTAATATAATGCTGATTGGCCAGTAGCCAGGCAGGATGTATAGGTGGGTGACCAGGCAGGAATGAGGCAGGTCAATGAGAACAGCAAGAATTCTGGGAAGAGGAAAGAGGCAGTCTGCAGTTGTCATCCAGACACAGAGGAAGCAAGATGTGACTGCCTCACCAAAAAAGGTACCGTGCCATACAGTTAACACAGACAAGAATTATGGGCTAATATAAGTTATAAGAGTTAATATAAAGCCTGAGCTAATAGGCAAATCAGTTTATAGTTAGTGTAGACTTCTGTGTGTTTCTTTGGGACTGAATGACTGCAGGACTGGGTAGGACAGAAATCTCAGTCAACACTTAGCGTATGATGTCTTAGCCCAGAAGAACAGGAGTGGAACTTTGGTGCGCATGACTAGAGGGATTTAACAGTAAATCCGTGAGGCGGGTACTGGAAGAATCTGGCAATGACAGTGACAATTGAGGAGAGCTGCCTTTTGTTCAGGTGTTATTTCAGGAAACAGGTGAAATTCTATAGAGACTAATGTCATGGAAGGAAAAACCAACCAACCAACCAACCAACCAACCAACCAACCAACCAACCAACCAACCAACCAAAAAATGTGGTCTTTGATTTATCAAATGGAAAGTCACAAGAAAAGTTAAGAATGCAAGATAGTACAAAGCATAATTTACACTCAGCCTGATAGCCAATAGGCTTTCAGAAAGATCCTTCCTAAAGAAAATTTGACAGAGAGGAAAAGGAAGATAGTTTGTTTGGGAAGAAAGATAAAAATATCAGAGAAAGAAAATGTGCAATAGGTTTACCGGGGTGCCGACGAAATAGCAGCGGGTTTCAATTAGAACTAGTCTGGCTAAGTGCACTCATAGAAGACAGACACAGAAGCACATGCTATATTGTTCATTTGTATAAAGTTTAAAGAGCAAGCAAAAATCTAGAAAATGATCACCTGCAGGAGAGGTGCTTTCTGAAAGGCTGGTAACATAGGCTTCTTAAACTCTGTGCTGGTTGTGTTAACCTTTGGGGGACAGAAGCAAGAGGCACAGCTCCTCATGGTCACACGCAGCAACCTGAAGAGTTTCCCTAATGTTTTCTGGATTTTGACTGAGGCCAAAACAACTTTCACAGCTTTGAGGACTAGCTAGTATAGAGCAGAGTAGGGCTTCAATAAAGACGTTTCAGTATAGACTTTAGCACAGTGGTTCTCAACCTTCCTAAGGTTGTGGTCCTTTAATACAGTTCCTCATGTGGTGGCCCCATCCACAAAACTACTTCATTGCTATTTCATAACTGTAATTTTGCTACTGTTATGAATCATAATGCAAGTATCTGATATGCAGGATATCTGATGTGCAACCCCTGTGAAAGGGTTGTTCAATGCCAAAGCGGTCTTGACCAACAATACCAAGAGGGTTATAATAAAGTTAATGTGGTTAACAAAGGGTTTCAATGTGTAGCCTTAGTTGTCCTGTAACTCACTCTGTAGACCAGGTTACCTCAAACTCCAAGGTCCACCTGCCTCTACCTCCCAAATACTGAGATTAAAGGTGAGCCCCACCACTGCCTTGTTGATTTTAGTGAGTTTAAAAAGTTATTATCTTTAAGGTGTTGTTAAGGAATTTAAATGAGATTGCTGGATGGTTGTTGAGGTATAACTGACAAGATCCCAGTTGAGGCAGTGCAAATATAACATTCCAGGATGCAGGAGGGTAAACAAGCTTTACTATAAACAAAGTTAGCGTCAGTTCTCTTTGAGAGTCTCAGGCCCCAGTGAATCTCCTGAAGTTCTAATCCTCTTTCCAGAATGATATCAAAGACCCTGAGTATGCTGTACTGCCAGTCTACCCTGCCTTTCTCTTTTTGTGTAAGTGCAGGCTCATAGCAGGTGGAAAAGGAAAGAATACATCCTGTATTTCTGCTCGACACTTTTACCCAGAGGGGGAAGGACCAAGAAATCTATACCTGTGCTTTGTCCATTCTGTAAGAAGCTTCGGCCATTTTCCTGCTCTGGCCATTGAAACCAGAAGCAGGAGCAAAATCAGACATAATACCTACCCAAGAGACAGAGCAACCTTGCTTACTCTAAAGAACAAAAAATTTGAACAAATAACTCAGCAATCTCTTCTTAGTTACTTCATGGAACAGAAAGGTAGATCTTCTCCCAAGTTCTCAATATACACAGCAGATGGCAAGTCATGTCCAGAACCAAGATGTTCTTACATATAAAAGTCAGACTATTCCCCCATGACATTTTGTATGTAACAGAAATAATCTATCATGTGAAGACATATTAAAATACAAGAGAACATTTATATATGGACTATTTAAACAACTCAGTTAAGAAATAATATAAGATTTCTTAACTTGGAAAGATGTTGTAAATCATTTGTCTTGTGAAACTGTAAAAGTCCTGATAAGCATATCTAATAACCACATCAAGGGAATTCAACTGTGACCTTAATTATTATCTAGGTCAAAACATTTTGTCTTTGAAGGGTAATTATTGTATTCACCATTAAGTCAATTAATTTGAATCATATGTTCATACATATATATTTTTTTCATATATGTAAGAGGTGAGTTCACAAGCAATAAAAATTAGAAGTTGTTTTCTGAGCAATGATAATTGCTACATTAAAGATCCCTTTAGTGTAAACACAAACATTTTGAAAACAATGAGAACCTGCTTTTTTGTAGCTCAGGAAGTCCAGATGTAAAGTATTTGCGCTGTAATAAAATTTCATATTTGACTTACTTTTGGAGGTTCCATTCTTGTAGTTCAAATCAAGTATTACATTCTTCACCATGATCCAAATGTTTTTAAGTTCACCCATATGATGTCTCACTCATATGAGAGCCTAGCGAGTGTAGCCCTAATCACACATACTTACAGATTCACAACTGTTGCTTGAGTTATGGCACTGGGAAATAATATTCTCTCAAACCATAACATCAGATGATGCTTATAACCTATTTTGATATTAATCATTGACAGCAGAGAAATACAATAACAAGTTTTATTAAAGTCACATTTCACAAGGCTATTTTTTTTAAAAATAGATCAAGAAACCTTGAATTTTGAGATTCTGACGTACTCCATTAGAGAAAGTCATGTACCGTTTCTATATACACTTAGGAACACGCAACCAAATAATATCCTTACATTCTCTGTGGGATAGGAGTAAAGTGGAGAAGTGACCTAACATTGTGAACTATGAGTTATCTTTGTCGTTTTGTGGGGATTTTTACTGTCGACGAAGGCTTTGTTCCTGGCTAGGGTGCAATGCAGGAACGTTAATGGCGGTCGAACCGACTGTGGGAAGGATGAAGAGATGAGTCTTTGTTCCTCATGTCACACATGTCGCTTCCACTCATTCGTGTTGTCAAAGCCAGTCACATAGAAATCCAAGTAGTTAGAAGCCTGGAACTTTTCAATTATTTTTTCTTCCCACACGACTTCATTATCTTGCTACCTGAAACTGTGCCGAGCAGAGCAGTTTGTGATGGTACACATTTAACATGTTACAGTCACAAGAAATGAACTTCTTATTCTAAACTTCCCCACACTTTAGGGCTTTATGTAAAACAGAAATCTAGATTGTCTATCTAAACATATCCTAGTATGGAAAGATCTTCCACAGTCCGAAAGTAACTTATTTTCCCTTTAATTAGAAATGGTTTGATATCCGGTGTCCAGAAAACTTTCCAAAGTAAATGTTAGGAACATTATTCTAAAATGACTTAACATATAAACTGGAGTTTTCTCAAAGGGGACACATTACCAACAATATATAACACAATATCTTATTCATTAGGAAAGTTCAAATTTCATTCCAAGATATATTCAACCAAAAGAAATAAAATCATGAGTCCATTAAAGGGCATATCTTTACAGATGTTCCTAACAGTTTTATAAACATGTTCACTGGTAGTTGAAGATACCAATAAATTAGAGTATGTATAAATAATGAAATGTCACTCAGCAATGACATGGAGGAGCTATCAAAACTGAAACTCATGAACGGATAAAAAATTATGCCACATGAAAGATGTCTGAAGAAAACTGATGTAAACTGTATCCTTCAAGTCACACATATTTAAAATGATGCTGATGTGAAATGGGGTGGTGGGTAATTCCAGACAGGTGGAATGCATACTAAGTGGGATCCAAACACGATCCTACAAAGAGACCTGGAGGGTTTTAGAGGAGATGGATACGTTTGTTATTATAATTATGGCTATTATCTCATTGATATCAAAATTGATAAAGTTTTAGTGCTTTATGTGTTTATTATGTATCAAGTATCCTAAACATAGTAACTCTCAGGAAATACCATGGCAGCAAATGATAGTCAGGATGTGGGGAAATGGAGCACTTATTCATAGTTGGCAGGGCTAACCACTGGACGCGTCAGTGTGGAGATATCTCAAGATACAGAGACAGACCTATCACATAGCCCTGCTATATCAACCCTGGGATATTCCCAAAGAATTCTCTATCTTACTACAGAGATACCTGCTCAGCCATGTTCATCATCTCATCTTCACAATAGTTAGGAAACAATAAAACTAGATGTCCATTGGCTGAATAATGCAGAACAAAAATGTGGTACATATGCATAAAGGGATTTTATTTAGCTGTAAAGAAAAAGGCAGTTGTGAAATTTGTGGATAAATGAGTGGAAAACTGGAAAAAAAATATAGTAGGAAAGATTACCCAAGTAATGGAAGACAAATGTCTAGCTCCCAAACTCTAACTCTGAGTGCTTAACATGGAGTTCCTATAGAGCTTGGAGCCCATCGAAGGGATGGGGGTGTTATAATGTAAATTATATGAAAGTAGAGGGGGAATGACTGGGGCGGGAAGATTTAGATAGAGTAGTGATGGAAGAGCAGGAGGAATGAGAGGGTTATCAGAAACAGAACAGTATGTAAATTTCATATGGAAAGCTATAGTCTTGTAACCAAACTAATGTATATATACATACATAGGTGTATATATACATATATGTAATCTATAATTAAATGAAGAAATCAAAAGGGAGATAGCCTGCATAGCTAGACAAAGTTCCTCCTAGAAGCTGTGGGTTATTAAAAATCCCTCCCCACCCCGTGGCAGATATGAGGTGCCCTCTTATTTTTTTGGCCAAGGAATCCTCAGACTCCTCCAAACATGACAACCTTTTGTCATTCATTCTTCTTTTGGTTGTCTAAATATCCTACTGTAATAAGAGTTCTTGTTGGATTATCTTTGGGCCACCCATCTACAAATAATAAGCCGGAGACTTATTATTCATTATAAAAACTTGGCCTTAGCTTAGTTTTTTTTCCCCCAACTACCTCTTATAACTTAATTAACTACATTTTTTAAAATCTATGTTCTGCCATGTGCCTCAGTCACTTCTTCTTAGTACAACACATCCAACTTGCTCTGACACAGCAGTTGTGGAGAGAACCAATGTATCTCACAGAAAGAAATCTATACCTGGTACAATAAGCATATTCAAAAACCCATGACAGGAAGGAAACATGGGCCCTGGAGTAGGTAGATCAAGTCTGTTTAGCTAAACTAACATAGATCCAAACTGCTTCCTACATGTATGAATTATTTCCACAGAAAATGACTACTCTCAGCCTCAATCAGAGAAACATGTCTTAGAGAAAATAGTGATGAATACAGAGTCATGGCTGTTGTCTTAGAGTTTCTATTGCTATGAAGAAATCAAGTTGGGGAGGAAAGGTTTTATTCAGCTTATGCTTCCTTGTCTGAATTCATCATCAAAGGAAAATAAGAAAAGAAACACAAGCAGGGCAGGACTCTGGAAGCAGGGGCTCGTGCAGAGGCCATGGAAGGGTACTGCTTATTGGGTAGCTCCCCATGACTTGCTCAGCCTGCTTTCTTATAGAATCCAGAACCACCAGCCCAGAGATGGTACTACCCACAATGATTTTGGCCTTCCCTCATCAATAACTAAATAAAGGCAGTTCTCCCCTCTCAATAACTAATTAAGGAAATGCTTTATAGACCTGCCTACAACCGGATCTTATAAAGACATTTTTCTTAATTTAGGTTCCCTCCTCTTGATGACTTTACCATGCGTCAAAATGACATCAAAGTATCCAGCACAACTGTATAAGGTGCTGAGGATAATTGTGGAAGCGGGCACAGACAGACTGCTCAAGCAGGAAAAGAGAGAAAAGGGCCAAAAAATACCATTCTCTGGGCAGTACACTGCAATTTTGAACACTAAACAGCTACGGATTGCTACACTAGGTCTACATAAAATTGGACCTATCAACAGTCAGACAAGAAAGGAGGAGGGACTTGTGGGGCCTTACCCCTCCCTATGGATAGAGTCAGGAAAATGGGGAATCACTCCTTCAGTTGTTTACCCACTGGTGACCCCAAGAGAATCTAGTAGATTGTCTCAATCCAATTGTCACATAGGTGGCCCAGTTTAAACTAACTCGGTCATGAAACAAAACAAAAAGTCATAAATTGGTTAAAAGTCATGGTAGGGAGGAGGGAGAATTGATAAGGGTGTTGACTTTTACCAGCCTATGAAGATCTGTCTATGAAACCTGGGATCCGGGGACCTGAAAGAATGGAGCAGAGTACAGTCTAATGCTGTAGACAACTTTACTTCAGTTTCAGTGTGCCTTTGCACATGAATTTAACAAAAAAGCAATGATCCAAGGAAGGTTGGTTGAGTTTAGAAAAACATGTAAATACACGGCAGTAAGCACATACTAGATATTAACAGAGTAGCCTTCTCTGGAACTTTCTCAGAACAAATGAATTTGAACACAATGGCCTGGCACGTACTATAGATTGTCTATGGAAGCATGAAAGCAAGGCAGAAGGCCATATCCAGATTCAAGGCAGAAGGCCTCCAGATTCGGGGCACACTGACCAGACTGGGTTCTATAGCTATGTTCTGACACCCACCAAAAATAAACACGTCTTATAAATTGAATGTACATGTTTAACACAGGAGGCATAAAATAATGCCTTAGAACAATCCAGGGGACAAAATGCACCCAAGGTAAAGGCTTCTGCCTTGTCCTGAAGCCTCTCTCACAGGTCCCCAGGGCATTGTTCATCAGACGTCAATTCTTTTGACAGTGTCCCACTAAAGGGTAAGAGAGAAATGAGATAGCATTGGGACAGAGAATAGTCACAATGGATCACATATGCCTATACAATTACCAAATACCTAATTTAATGAACAAAATAATAAATTTTCCATAATCTTTGTAAAAGAAAAAGTAGATGTTATTGGATATAAATTATATATAAAGGTTTGTCTTTGAACAGTGAAAACCATTTTTGTAAGTACAAAATACAAGTACAAATAACAAAAGGCAAAGGTAGACACCTTTTGTTTTTAATGCTCTAAATTTTTTCTTTCTTTTTTCTATTGTTTCAAAGAGAATCGACCAATCACTACTTTTCCTGATGTGAAAGCCAGACACTGAGCCAACTGCTACTTTTGTCTTAATGAGTCCCTTTGCTGTGCTCATATAAGATTTCTGCTAATAAAAATCCCTTCCCCTATTTCCCTGAGACAAGCATGCTTGTTCAAAATAAAAAGAGGATAAATGAAAGTATACACATACACACCCCATCATTTATCCTGGGCTAAAATGGAAGTGCAGTTCTCACAAGATGTCAAATGTCAGAGGGATGATTTACTGTGTGCTCATGTCCACATAACTCACAGGGGATGGGAAGAGAAAATATTGTTTTTCTTTTGTTTCTAGCACAATCCCCTCTGTTTTTTTATTTTTTTATTTTATTTTTATTGAGAAAAGGAAAAAAAAAACAAGTTTCCGCCTCCTCCCAGCCTCCTATTTCCCTCCCCCTCCTCCCACCCTTCTCCCCCTCCTCTCACCCTTAACCCCCTCCCCCCACTCATCTCCCCCTCCCTCTCGAGTCCAAAGAGCAGTCAGGGTTCCCTGCCCTGTGGTAAGTCCTAGGTCCTCCCCCTTCCGTCCATATCTAGGAAGGTGAACATCCAAACTGGCTAGGCTCCCACAAAGCCAGCACATTAAGTAGGATCAAAACCCCATGCCATTGTCCTTGGCTTCTCATCAGCCCTCATTGTTCTCCATGTTCAGAGAGTCCGGTTTTATCCCATGCTTTTTCAGTCACAGTCCAGCTGGCCTTGGTGAGCTCCCAATAGATCAGCCCCACTGTCTCAGTGGGTGGGTGCACCCCTCGTGGTCCCGACTTCTTTTCTCATGTTCTCCCTCCTTCTGCTCCTCGTTGAGACCTTGGGAGCTCAGTCCAGTGCTCCAGTGTGGGTCTCTGTCTCTATCTCCATCCATCATCAGATGAAGGTTCTATGGTGATATGCAAGATATTCGTCAGTATTGCTATAGGATAGGGTCATTTCAGGTTCCCTACCCTCAGCTGTCCAAGGATCTTACACCTGTCAGAATGGCTAAAATAAAAAACTCCAATGATAGCCTTTGCTGGAGAGGCTGCGGAGGAAGGGGTACCCTCATCCATTGCTGGTGGGAATGCAATCTTGTGCAACCAATTTGGAAATTAGTGTTTCGGTTTCTCAGGAAATTCGGGATCAACCTACCCCTGGACCCATCAATACCACTCCTGGGAATATAGCCAAGAGATGCCCTATCAAACGACAAGAGCATTTGTTCGACTATGTTCATAGCAGTATTATTTGTAATAGCCAGAACCTGGAAACAACCTAGATGTCCTTCAATGGAAGAATGGATGAAGAAAGTGTGGAATATATACACATTAGTGTACTACTCAGCGGTAGAAAACAATGACTTCTTAAATTTTGCATGCAAATGGATGGAAATAGAAAACACCATCCTGAGTGTGGTAATCCAGACCCAAAAAGATGAACATGGGATGTACTCACTCATAATTGGTTTCTAGCCATAAATAAGGGTCACGGAGTCTACAATTGGTGAACCTAAAGAAGCTAAGTAAGAAGGTGAACCAAAGGAAAAACTCATAGTTATCCTCTTGGCTATGGGAAGTAGACAAAATTGCCGGGGAGAAAATTGGGATCTTGGGGGTGGGGTGGGATGGGGGTAAGGGGAGATGGGGAGAGAAAAGGGAGAAGGGGAGGATGGGGGGAACTTGGGGAAAAAGGATGATTGGGATAAAGGAAGGTTGGATAGGGGAGCATGGAAGCACAATTCTTAGTTAAGGGAGCCACCTTAGGGTTGGCAAGAGACTTGAACCTAGAGTGGCTCCCAGGAGCCCAAGACGATCCCCTTTGTAATACCATGTGCAGCTCACCCTTCATCCTCATTCTGACGGTCACAGCTGCTAAAGACTACAGCTGCTAGGTAGTCTAAGCTTGTCTAAAATCACCTGACAAATATGTGCAGCTCAGCACCGAGATTTTTCTAACTGACACGGGGAAAAAAACACTGACCTGAAGGCACAACAGGTTACCCTGTGTACTTCAGAATTCACCTGGCTTTGTCCTTCCATCGTGGCTCTCCAGTCAAGTCCCTTCACCTGCTAGAAAAGGTGATGCCAGGTGTGCTTGTGTTTGAAGGGCCACCCAGTTGGAACAGAATCAGATTTGAATTCAGTTTTCAGTCAGTGACGCTAAGGATTGATTTCCATACCTCAATTAAAATTATTACTAACTCATGATATTTTTAACTAATTTGATTCTAGTCACCTCTCTGTTGCTAGGTGATAAAGAGGATGAGATTCCTTATCATGGTAAGGTAGACTGTGCTGGGGTGGGGAGTGGGGGTGGGATTTGAAGCCTTGGAGTTAGGAGGATGAACCCAGGTAAACAATATAACATTTTTTTTTTGTTGGTTGAAGTAGGGAATTTGACTGGACACAGGTGGAAAACTTTGCTATTCTAACCTTTAAATTGGAATGGCTACAGGTACTTTAATTTTATTGTTAGTAGTGACATGTGAAGAAATCATATCACATATTTTATACTGTAGGCTATCCATCCCACTGTTGTACTAAATGTCTCTCATTGACAAGAAGCTAAATGATCATCATTCTGAAGTACATCTATCTCAGAGGTCTGCAAACAAATGCTTCAGTGTCTATGGGGGACATGAAAGGGCCGAGATGCAGTTGGGAATATCCCTTTCTTGGATATTGTGTTGACTCCAATTATTTCCCTCTGTTTCTTCCTACTACATGTAATGTGAAAACATTACCCAGTGTGCCTTGAGTTGACATGGTTTCAGTTTACAACTCAACTTGAACTTCCCTGTACCTCTTCAAGGCCAATAGGTGAGACTTGCCTTAGCCAACTGTGACAATTTTCCCACAAATTGTTCTGATAAGGAGGAGAACAGTGGGAAGCTGTTCCCACCATTATTCTAGTCTTATGTGTTCGTGCATAACAGTGGTTTCAAGGGAGAGTCTCCTTCTCAAGAGCAGCACCCGCACTAAGCCCACCAATGAATAGCAGATTCTCTGTGTATCTCCCTTGCTCAGTAGAGTGTTGCACATTGCAGAAGTCCCTTTGATTGAGCTCCTTTGAAGTAATAGAGGAAATTCCTTAAGTCTGAGAAAATTGAATTGTGGTGATATTTTGTTTGTGATCTAACAAAGCTTGTCTGAAGATCAGAGTACAGGCAGAACTAAGCTACTACTTAGCCATAGAGGCCAGGCAGTGGTGGCACACACCTTTAATCTTAGCATTCAGGAGGCAGAGACAGAGGCAGGTGGATCTCTGTGAGTTCAAGGTCACCCTGGGCTACACAAGATTTACCCAGTCTAAAAGAGAAACAGAGCCAGGCAGTGATGGCTCACACCTTTAATCACAGTATTTGGGAGTCACACACCTTTAATTCCAATGCTAGAGAGGTAGAGACAGGAAGGGGTAAGGCTGGGTAGAGAGAGAAATATAAGACAGGGGGAGACAGGAGCTCAAGGTATTCAGTCTGAGTATATCTGGAGACAGGATCTTGCCCACTTTAGTCTGAGGATTCAGAGGAGGTCCAAGGTCTCTCTAGTGTCTGACTCCTTTATTTCTTGATCTTCCATTTACCCCAATATCTGACTCTGGGTTTTTATTATTAAGACCAATAAAATTCATGCAACATTGAATGAAAAATTTAGCTTTATTTTATATTTGTAGAAACTAGAGACTACCAACCAACTTTCCTCTTGTGAGTGGCGGTAGGTGATTCTAAGGGTTCGTTATTGTGGCCATCCAGTTACTGGAGCAGCAGGGAGAAAGAAAGAAAGAAAGAGAGAGAGAGAGAGAGAGAGAGAGAGAGAGAGAGAGAGAAAGAAAGGAGCATTTTCATCATGGTGATTTGAAGTGTTAGTTTTAATAAAGACTCGCTTTTTATATTCTAGACTCCATTTTGCTATCTGTCTTTTCATGTATTGACATCAAGCATTTTAATTTTAGAGATTAGTCAATTTATAATGTCTGCCTGAATAGATTGCCCTTATTGGTTCTCAATTTTGCTAGTTATTTATACTTATTTTCTGCATGAAATTGGTCTGAACTTATAAAACTGGATTAATAATACTGATATTGATTCATTTTAAGTGGATAGATACATGGGTTTTAATCTTTTTTAATTCTGGCTGCAAAAAATAGCCCCTCAGTTTTGTCAGAATGAAGGAACCAGGAGGCTGCTGCCTACGAGGTGGCCGCAGCATGGGATCCTGGTGGAAGATTTATTGCTTGTGACCAAGAAAACACTAATCTTCTCAGATTATAGAATCTATCCTGGCAGAGTGTTATATTTGTTTTTTAGAATGAATAATATTTATGTTTTATCTTATTGTAATGTTTGTTTGCTTTCTTTCTCTTTTAAACATTCGAGGTGGAGAAATAACACAGGACAGTTTATTTGGGACATTCCAGTGTGTACAGACATTATTACAGGAAATTGTTTTTATATGTCAGGGGAAGGTTAATCGATAATGGAGTTTTAGAAAAGGTGTTTATTAGATTGAAGGGTTTTCTCATAGACTCCTTGGAGTCTTCTAAGTAAAGAATTGCATCATCTGCAAATAGGGATAGTTTGACTTCTGCCTGTGCTGCTGTTGTTCCTGCTAGGTCTTTCTCTCATTAGTTGCTGTAACTCAGAAGTCCAGTTCTACACTGAATAAGAAAGGAGGAATGGACATTCTTACATCACTCTCGGTCTGTTTCCATTTAATATAATGTTAGCTATAGGTTTGCTATATATAACATCTGTAATTTTGAGATTTGTTCCATCTATTCCTAAATTCTCAAGAACTTTTTTCCTTTTTTTGAAGACAGTCTTTTTCATATAATATATTCTGATTATGTCTTCCCCTCCCTCTCTTCACCCCTCTCCCCCCATCCAGATCCACTCACTGTCTGCCTCTCATTAAAAACAAACATGCTTCTAAGGGATAATAATAATAATAGTAATAAAATAAGATGAAGCAAAAGTTAACACATTGGAATTGGATTAAAACACA
>NC_022017.1:21188746-21199257 GCF_000317375.1 Microtus ochrogaster | reverse complement strand
TGGATGTCCCTTCCCTGTTGTCTGTTGGATGAGCTCACTCTCTAATAAGTGTCTTAACACAAGCTTGTGTGTGTGTGTGTGTGTGTGTGTGTGTGCAATATGGCACATATAAAGCGCTTGGCACCAAGCTTGAGGACCCGAGCTTGATCCCCGGATCCTGCATGAAATCTGTGCAACAATGACAGAATTTGATACCTGCTATAACTGCATGATGATTCCTTGAACATTTATTTAATGAATAAGAAGGCACATAAGGAAATTAGATTGACACAGGGAGGGAATACTGCCTGGTGATTTAGTAAGCATTTTTTTCTCTTGATCTAAAAGGTCAGCTAGACTTCTTACTGGGACTTGGCACAGGTTCCTAATGTGTCTCTGGTTGATAGACACAAGGGGACAAAATAGTCCTTTACAACACTCAAAAACCCCCTTTCACTCACAAAATTGAAACAACGGCAAAAATGTCAAAGATTTTTCTATGTCTGTACCTCTGAACTTAAATGGTAACTTGTTGACCAATAACAAAGGCAAAGAGGTATATGAATAAACAAGTTTGCATTGCAGGGGGTCATCTAGTGGACCATTACCCAAGACTAGCCATTCAGATGAACAATGAATGAGGCAAGTCACATGATTTGAGGCTATTCTCCAGTTCAGTATTCTTTAGGGTAATAATTCCTTTCCATTAAAAAATGGTTTTATCTTTCCATTAAAAAAATGGCTCAGTGTGCCAATTTGGGTATATCACAAAATGAAATAAAATGAGTATACCTAAATGATATCATTATGTCCTTATTTATTATGATATGATTTATAATAACTAAAATGTAGAATCAGCCTAGAGTCCCACCAATATATGAATTAATGAATAAAATACATTATATACTACATACAGAATTATATATAGGGAATATGTATTATATATAGGTTATATATTTATATACAGAATAAAATATTATTCAGTTATGATAAAGAGTGAAATTCTATTATCTGAAACAAAATAAATGAAGCTACAGGCCATTAAATAAGCCAAAGACAAGTACTACATATTGGCTTTTGCTAAAGTTAAAGAAAAAAAAACCCAGTGATTATTAGAGAATAATAAGACAGTAGAAAAAAGACAGGTAAAGATCATCTATATTGTATCAATGCAGATATTAAGATGTCCCATTGAACTCCATTAAATATTTAAAAGTTAAGTTTTGAGGTAGGTGGAGCGATGGCTCAACAGTTAAAAGTAAGCTGCTCTTGTGGATGAGCTGGTTCAGTGCCCAGCATTTATCTCAGGTGCCCATAGCTTCTTATAACCCAAGGGGTTTCATGCTTTGCTCTGGCTTCTGTGGTCTTCTACACTCACAATGTGGTAGACACACAAACTATTTTTAAAGATTAATTTTTTTAATTTTGAAAAATGTATGTACCACACATGTATAAAATATCGAGAATTATGAGGATCCAATCAAATGTATTGTATATATCATAGATATTCTTACTATTTTCCTAACCTCCCACATATGCCATTTTACATAGATAGGATGTTGCTACTTTAATAAAATTATGTCACTAATATCACTATGAGTCTACCCAGAAGAATTGCTTAGCAATTGTTACAGAACCCACCTTGGCCAGCTTACATCATACTTCATGTTAAGAGAAAATACAATGTACAGGGAAACCACATGGTATAACACAGAAATACCTGTGTTTTGTGGCCACATCTTCAGATATAGATTTTATAAATACTGGTGCTCTGCTCATTTCACCCCTTTATATTTTTTATCTTTATACTTTTGTTTTAAAGGCAGAAGTACCAAACGATTCATAGCAAACCAAAATCTGACTGCTTGGCATACTTCAGTGTGCAGGACAATGCTCTTCTGTAAAATTCAGCACAGGCCTGGATGACATTCTGTGGAGTCCGTACACTACAGAGACTCTCCTTCCAGAACACAGGCAGAGCGATGTGTGGCCATGCTCTTGACCTCAAAATCTGAAAATTTTGCCTCACCACACTCTCAGTCAAGGGTGTGCTGGCTACGGAGCCCTCAGTAGACCTGGAAGTATTTTAGGGACCCCTGTGACGTACGAATCTGGCTCAGCACACAAGCTCCATGCTACAGATGCCTGACCTTACCTTAAATGCCGGCTTCCCAGACTTTCCCCTTAGTTCTCAGTAAGAGCTTTAATAATCCTTTTTAATTAGATCCTTCATTGTCAGAGTAAGTGTTCTTCACACCTGTTCTCATCCCTTATGACCTACAGTCTTTTCAGGATGTGTCTAACTCAAGAGCCATCTCTGTTGAAAGATTTCTCTTTTGCTGGTCCTCCATATGTGTAAGGGTCAGAAGATAGTTAACAGAAAAAAAGACAGCTTTTGTGTGTGTGTGTGTGTGTGTGTGTGTGTGTGTGTACCATCTTTTCGGGAACACAGTTGTGTGTCTCCTATGACCAGAAGGTAGAGGCCATATAGCCTGCATTTAAGTGAAAGCAGATTCATTCCTTCGTAGAGTGAAATGATGGCCCACCGTGAGACAGATAGAGGGAAGGGTTATTTATAATCAGTTATAGATTATCCTGGTCTCCTGCCCTTGTGACATCATAAAGCTGTGAAATAAAGCCCAGAGCATCTGGGGAGCCCTAGCGGCATCTCTCTGAAAGGATCTGAAGCAAGGGAGTGAAGGAAAGCACCAACAACCAGCACGGTTTGTGTTTTCTTCCAGCACCGGTGAAACATGAGCAAGCTAAGGGGTCGGTTTGTACACAGGATGAAAATAAATCACAGAGCCTTGAAAGTATTTGACAGTGCTCTGTGTTCCCAACACAAATGACCTCTCCTTCACTGAGGAGCATTTTCCAGTCCCATCCCTAAGAGATTAGAGCCACTATTCTTCAAGGAATTTGTTACTTGGCTGAGACCTTCTCTTGAGATAGCTCTTTACTCTGGTTCAATTAGTTACTTGCCTGCAACCTTTCCTCTGTCAACTACTATCATCTTAATCATTTCTTATTAAAATGACATGATATTGGGTATAGCTTCTAACAATGTACCTAATAAAACAGTGTGGTGTTTGCAGGGATGTCCTCAGATATATGTGAAATATTTACCAAAATTCTAGTTCTATGCTGGCTTCTAGTCCCCATATTCATCATAGTGTATGTGTGTGCATGTGCATGCACACACACACACAGATGCACTCTCAAACACACACACACACACACATACACACACACCTTCACATATATTTTAAGTACGCTTGTGGAAGAGATTTTTCAAAATTACCTAATGGAACCCATCATGTCACATAAAAGAACACTGAAAAAATATTTTAGGCAATGAAAGGAAACAGGATATGTGTGTTTCCAGATGCCAGAATGGCGGGTTCCTAGTCTCTGTCAGTAGGATAGATAAGGTCACTGCTAATTATACTCTCTATTTCTTGCTCAGTTTTATTGGGCCTCATCAGCATATCTGCTAACTATTATGCCCCCATCAGCCATCCTCTGTCTCTCTCTCTTTTTTCACTCTTCCTGGAGTTATTGTATCTGACACAAATATTAATTTGCCTAAAGTATAACTGAGAATAAGTGCCATGTTACATTTGATGCTTGAGGAATAAGGAAATGTCACTTGCATTACAGCGCAGCGTGGCATTTAATGGCACTTGGAGAGTTATTCGCGTTCTACTCCACTGTAATGATGTTGCTTGAAGCCACAGCTGACAAAAATATCACAGAATGTTAATTCCGATGAACTTTAAGAGCAACCGCTAGGGAACTGACCTAAAATGAAAACTTCTGATCTTAGCCTTGGGAAACACTGCCCTTCAGGTTTATCCTAAGCCCCTTTACTACAGAGATGGAAGGGTGTGTAAGGCGAGGAGATGGAGAAAGGGCATGGAGCACATGTAAACTCAAGTCCACGAAGTCATTGCTTTGCTTTAAATTGGTAAAATGATCATGACCTTATTGCTCAATGATGAAGTACTTATCAGACTAGTGTATAAAATGTATTCCTAATGCCTGGGCTTTGTGTCCAAAATATTTCAGTTTTCGAATGAAAGCTTTAAAAAAAAATTCCCTTAAGCACCTATAGCATCAGACACACTAGCAAGGTTGAGGGATGCTGGAAGCAAGACAGATCCACAGGAGGTGCTAGTGCTTGCTTCAACATAAAAATAATCACAAGTTATCAGTAATGAATGAATAAAAAAATGCTGTGGCATTGGTCAGTATAGATAGGAACTTAAAGTATCTGTACATGGTGGTATATATCTTTTATCTCAGTACATGGGAGGGAGAGGCTGGTGGATCTCCATGAGTTCAAGTCTAGCTTGGTCTATAAAGCAAGTTCCAGGTCATCTAGGGTTTCCCAGTGAGAACTTGTCTAAAAGCAATGAAAGAACTTAGAGTGTAGCAAAACAGAATAACCAAGAGCTAAGAAAATGAGGAGTACTTTCTTTTGTCTATGTTTTCTCATGTCTAAGTCCAATAGTGTTCTATACTAAGACAAACTATGTTAACACAAAACCCTTGGGTATACCTTGAAAGGGAAAAAACATGGAGGAAATAAATCAGCTTTTCTACCTTGATTTCATGCCACTTATTTCTAGGGCAATCAGAATGGTTGAGATGTCTTGGGTGTAGAAATGATATGAACCACATGGAATGTGCAAGCGTGATCCCTAAATGGCTTGACTTGCAGAGAGTTCAGCAGTCTAGAATCAGAATCTAAAGCTCTGTCTGCAGCTTGGGCTGGACCACCATATTACACTCCCTCCCCTGACATCAAATGCATGCTTAAGTTTTGGGTTTAATGAATACTCCATGCATATCAGTGTTTCTGATCCTACCTGTGAAGTTCTTTCATATGGACTCAAACACTAGAACCTCCACTTTAGTAAGCACAGCTGTGTCTCAGATTCTGGAGTCAACACTGCAGTAGTCATGTCCACCCCTAGACATTAGACTTGTAGTCAGTCATGCAAGTTTGTAGTTCAAAGACCAGCTCTGTGACCACCTAATTATTGGCTACCTCTCACATACTACCATAATAAGCATGGTGATGTTCTACCACCAATATCATTGTCCCAAGGGAAACACCCTGACCATAGGAGTCATGGCTGCCTTGTGGATCTCTACCTTGAGCACCCAAGTTCTCAGCTTCATGTGGATACCAGAGCTTATGCTGTAGAAAGACCATTCTTAGTTTAGATTCCAACCAATAGTTTCTGTACATACACCCATAATCCCTATCCCAGATCTTCATCTTTTGCTTATGTATGCATACATGATGGATACCTCTGTCACCAAAACTGCACAATAGCCTGATCCAATGCCAAGAAAGGGTCTTTCATCAATAAGACCTCTCACAGGAAGAAAAGAATTGCTTGAATCTAAAAGTCTTTACTACCAAATATCTTTCTAGTCCTTACTACTACCACAAGCAACCATAGCCTTAGCCACAAATGGTCTCCATGGGTTTTCCAAATGCTGATTTCAGCCTTCCGTGCTTTATGAAGACTACACCATTTCTCCCTTTCTCAAGAAATAATCATGCCCTCCCACTAAACTGGCACCTTCTAAGTCAACCAGATATGAGATTGTTTCTTCATCATCATGAGTTATTAAAAGTTAGCAGAAGTGGCTGTTTTCACAAGTGTTTAAACAAGCTACAGAAACCAAGAAAATCAAAAGATCAGAATGCCTCTAGAAGAAAAAGGAATAAAATAGTTTCCAATAACTGAGTTACCAAATGCAAATAAATAAAGAGCTACATATTACCTGACAAAGAATTCAAGATAATCATATTAAAGAAGTATGGTAAGCTAGAAGAGAAAACAACTGGACAACAGATAAAATCAGAAGAGCAAAGTAGGAACAAAAGCAGTTTCTCAACAAAAAGTAGAACATAAAAAAATTACAAAAATTCTATAGCAGAGGCATATAGAATAGACAGAGTTTTAATGTACGACCCAATCGAACAGAATCAAAAAAGTTAAAAACAAGTCATTAAAACGTATTAAGTTACTAAAACAAAAAGAATTAAGAATAAAAAATGCTTTATTGGAGCATTAAGTAACAAAGTATATGTCTAGAAGTGACTGAAGAGAAAGAGTCAAACTTAGATTTAAAAATAGCTATGAACTATTTCTGACTCCGGAGAAGGAAATGAATGTGGAGGTTCATGATGCCCCACAAAGCTCAAATAAATGGAATGCCAACAATATCAACAGACCTTTACCCAGCAATAAATGTCACTATTAAATCTTCTTGAGCCAAGTATAAAGAGAATTTCAAAAGTAATAGGAAAAAAGTGAGTGGTTAGATATAAGCAAATTCCATATGACCATCTGCTAGATGTATGACTGGCAAAGATTCTCTTCCATTCTGTGAGCTGTTTATTTAATTGGTTATTTCTTTAGCTGTACAAAAGATTTTTAGTTTTATGAGGTTCCACTTGTAGATCATTGGTCTTGATTTTGGGGCAAATGAGAGTATCTTGAGAAAGCCCTTTCTTACACCAATACCATGTAGGATACTTGCTCGTATCATTGTCTAGCCGTTTTATTGTTTCTATGTTTACATTCAAGTCTTTGATAAATTTGGTGGGAGTTTTTAAGCACGGCAATTGACATATGTCTAATACTTTTCTTCTCTATGTGAATATCCAGTTTTCCCAACACCATCTCATGAAGATTCAGTCTTTTATCTAGTATATGCGTTGGGTATCCTTTCCAAATATCAGATGGCTGAATTTACAGGTACTCATGTCTGGGACTTCATTTTTGTTCTGTGGGCCTATATGTCAGTTTTTGTACTAGTACCCTATTGGGTTTTTTTTGGGGGGTATATCTCTATAATATATCTCAAAATCTTGAATGGTAATACCATTAACATTTTTTTGGCTTGGGATTGTTTTGGTTATCCAAGACCTTTTGTGGTTTTAAATAAATTTTAGAATATTATTTTTCTGTTTCTATGAAAAGTGAGATGATGACTTTAGTTCAGATTAAATCGAATCTGCAAATGGTCTTTGGTATAACAGTGATTTTTTACAACTTTAATTCTATCAATCTTTGAGCATGATACGTATTTCTATTTTCTAATATCCTTTTCTAAATCTCTATTCAGCTTAAAGTTTTCACTGTAGAGGTATTTGACCTCTTTGGTTTGGTTTATTCCTAGATATTTTATTTTCTTTGAGGCTATTGTGAATGTCTATGATCTCATTCTCTAGATGTTTGTGGTTGATATAATGACAAATTATTGATTTCTACAATTTGGTTCTGTATGCTACCACATTGTTGAATTTGTTTATCTTTCCTACAAGATTTCTGGTAGAATTTTTAGGATCATTTAAGTATAATATTAGGTAGTCAGCAAAATTGGGGAAGGGAAAGACTATGGTCAAAATATACCTAATTTTTAAAAACGTTTTTATTAATACTAATAATAGTGGTAGTAGTAATTAAAAATGCCTGAGATTGTTAGCTGTCAGTGCCCATCCACTGCCTTCCAGCCTCCAGCAAGCACTACTCTATTCTCTGTCTCTACAGATTTGCCTTCTATATAAAACTTCTAATAAATAGAACATAAGGTGTATGATATTTTGTGGCTGCCTTCTGGTGCTTGACACAATGTTTGCAAAGTTCATATTTGTTGCAGTATGAAACAATATGGTACTTATATTACTTATGAATAGACTTTTATAGTGTGGTAAAAGATTGTTTTGTTTCCCCAGTTGTTTCTTCCCTTGGAAGAGAGTAAATGTTCATTTGCCAGTGGTTATCAACTGGAGATAGCTTCTGAAATAGGGATGGAGGCACGTGTCCTCTTTTCCTTTCAGCTCTAGGATCTCATCTTACACAGACCTCTGCAAGCCCTATGTATACCTACATCAACCTATGAGTTCGTATGAGCTTTGATCTTGTTGACTTACAGGGTCTTGTTTCCTCCATCCCTCGAGCTCTTAGTCTCTTTTCACCACTTCTTCCCCATGATTTCTTAAGGTAAGGGATTTGATGAAGACCTTTCCATTTAGGGACGAGTGTTTCAAGGTCTCTAATTAGTCTGCACAATGTCTGCTTATGGGTCTCTGTATTTGTTCCCACCTGCAGTAGGAGGAATCTTCTCTGATGATGACTGGGCAAGGCACTGATCTATAAGTATAGCAGAATGTCATTAAGAGTCATTTTATTGCTACTTTTAGAAGAACAGTAACATTTGGGCTATCTAGTGTCAGGGCCTTGGTCACCCAAGCAGTATCAGATGTCTCATGGAATGGGATTGAGTCAAATCAGGTATCAGCTGCTTGATTCCACAAACTTTAAGCCAGCATTACATTAGCATATTTTTCAGGCAGGACACCATTGTAGATTGAAATATTGCTTCTTGTATTTTCTTTAGGCTTGATTTGTTGGATTTTTAGGCTGTACTCCCCATAAAAAGTCTCTTTCCTCTTTGATTACAGCAGATAATTTTGCCGTATAGATCGATCTAAGTTGCCTGTCATAATCATTTGGGACTTGAAACTTTCGACTCTTTTGGTTTTTAGATTTTCCATTGATTCATCAACAGTTTTTCTTATGGGTTTTCCTTTATATGTAACTTATGGGTTTTTTTCCATGAAGTTCTCAGTATACTTATCTTGTTGTGAATACTTACTGTTTTAACCATGTGTTTTGGAAATTTTCTTTTCTGGTTTATTTTTCTGCTTGTCATTCTTTGTTTCTTATATCTATGTGGGTGTTCTTTTCCTTAGTTTTCTTCCATCATCTTGTTGAAGATCTGGTCTATGCCATTGACTTGGGCTTCTTCTTCCTCATCTAACCCTTTAATGAGGTTTGGTTTCTTCATGGTGTTCCACATTTCCTATCTGTTACTTTCCTGTGTGACTTAACTCCCCTGCCCATGTCCCTGTTTATTTGGTTTAGATCCTCTACATTACCTTGTAATCTTGATAGTTTATCTTCTGCTCAATTTTCCATTTGTAAGTTTTTCTTTTGCATTTTCAAATTGAGTTATTGAGTTTTTAATTCTTTATTCATTTCAGCTTGGGTTCTCTTTGGTGGTTTTATCTCCTTATTGAATCGCATTTTCAAGTTCTAGATTGTCTTAATCATTTCCATGAACCTTGTGTTTGTGTTTTCCTGGGCAACCTCAGTTGTTTATTTTCTCTAAGCTTTTTCTACTTTATTTCATTAAATTATTTATTTGGGCCTTCTTTAAATTTCTTGACTATTTTGATGATGTTTATGATTGCTTTTTTAAATTCTGTAACTTTGTGTTCATCTAATATTTCTCATCTGGAAAGCATCCTCTATACCTAAGGCTTAGGGAATATCACAGACATGTGGTAGAGCAATGGTAAGAGTCTGAGGACCGGCATGCCACTGGTGAGATGTGTCTTATGTATAACAGGGATGCTGTAGTCATGCAATCTCAGGAATGTGGTTGACTAAACAAGACTTGCTTAATTACTGTACTGGTCAACGTGCCAACATAGGTGGGGAAAATTTCACAAAGCACCACCCTTTGATAAAGAGCTACAATCAATGATTGCTGAGAATCAGAGAATCAGTTTTGTCCTAGGATGAGTCCCTTGATAGATAATCCAGTCGCATGTTCACCACTAAACATAGATACATATGAGAAACACTAAAGGGACTGTGTAGATCACACACACACACACACACACACACACACACACACACACACACATAGAAGAAATAGTCAAGAATTAGGGTGTCAGTGATAGGAGACATTGGAAGAGTTGCATAGGGAGAGAGGTATATATACTACTTATGCATAAAATTCTTGAAAATAAAATTTTGATTTAAAATTACTATAACAGAAAAAGGTGCTCTTCCTCTTGCAATCAGAGAAATTAAGATTAAAAATATGTTAACCTTCAATTCCACTCCAAGCAGAATGGCCATTATTGGGAATACAACTGACAGAGCTGGACTGGATTTAAAAAAAAAAAAAAAGAGGAATTCTTGTGCATTATTGGTGGGAATGCAAACTAGTGTAGTCAGTCCAGAAAGAAAGTTGGTTGTTTCTCAAAACTCTAAAAATAGATCTGCCATATGTCACAGCTATTACAGATATAACAACTCTGGTTTTATTCCTAAAGGGTTTTATCTCACTGCAGAAATACCTGCATGTTCATCTCTGCTCTTTTCATAACACCTAAGAAAAGGAGCCAACTTGGATAGTCATCAGATGACAAATGGATAGTGAAAATGTAATAACAGAACATTATTCAGCTGTAAAGAAAATGAAATCATGAAAATTGTAAATGGATGGAGCTGGAAGAATTATGTTCAGATGCTCCCCCAAGTCCTTAAAGACAAACCTTGGAATATTTTCTCTTATATTAGGGTCCTAGCTTCGACCTTTTTGTTTTGTGTATTTAACTTGAATCGCTGAGCAATCTAGAAAACTAGAACCAAATCATTAGCAGAGGGGATGCATTTGTAGATGGAAGGTAATAGAATTTAGGGGAAAGA
>NC_022017.1:21182035-21187945 GCF_000317375.1 Microtus ochrogaster | reverse complement strand
CTTAAACAGGAGGTGAAAAACTGCCATAAACAGATGCAAAAGGATTCACCCAAGTAGTGGAATGAAGGGGATGGGAAGCTAGGAGACTAGGGAAGAGTTAATTAAAATGAGGTGTATGTGTGAAGAACTTGTGACCCATAAAGCAATTCACAATAAAAGTATAGTAAGAGAGGGTACACAACAAAAATGATATGAAGAACTGGGCGAGAATCCTTGGGGATACAAGTTTAAACAGGGATGGGAATGGATGGTCAGAAAAGAGGATGAAGGGTTGGGTTCATTAAAACCAAGTTTGTGTGACATCACCTTAGAAATTCCACTGATTTTAAAGCGAATCAAAATATAAAAAATAAAAATATAAAGGCATTTTAACAGAAGCATTCCATATTATGGAACAATACTGCTCCCAGAAGATATGAGTTGTTAAATGACAATTTAAGTGCCAGGCATGTATTAACTTCCTTTCAGGTATGAGTGAAACAGGCTCAAGAGCATTTGAAATAAAACAGAATATTATCATTGCTCTAGGTTGTTCACCGTAACTAGACAACAAGACTCTGTTGCTGAATATACTAGACACAGAGAAATCATTGCTGTAGTGACCAGGAAACTCTCTACCCACTAGAGAACCCCAAAAGTGCTGTCAAGTGGCGTGCAGGCTGCTGCAGAAGAAAAGACATCGATGGTCTTATGCAATATGCTATAATACTGACTTGCACTATGCTCGCTGGAGCCATCGTGGCAAGGCAGTTTATGGGAATAGACAATTGCTTTCTTGATTGAATTTGAGGTCTACTACACAGGAGGGAATCCCTGTCTGGTACTGGAAATGCAATCAAAACCTTCAGCTAGGAAAATCATAGGCCACAGTTGACAGCTTATTGTTATTATTTTTCTAAGTGTTCATAATATCAAACTACTGACTTCATGTTTGTATCCATATATTTATGCTTCTTCCAGTTTTTGTCAGAGTCGCTTCCCATATGGAGAGACACGTTATTGTTCAAAGTACTGAGAATTGGCGACTCTGAGTGCTCAGGCATAGAGAGACCTCTAGATCATCACTTCCCCACCTCACAGGTCAGAGAAGAATCCCTGAAAGACTGGGGCGTGGAGGAAGCCCAGAGTGAATGAAATCCTGAGTGAATATGTGCTATTGACATGGTCACAGCTATGTCAAGGACCAGAGCCTCAGACCCATGGGAAAATGACAGTCTTGGCCCTCCTCCCCGTCCCTGTGAAGGATGGAGAAGCTTTCCTCTGGTCAGTGTGTGACCGTTGATAGTGTTTGTAGAAAAACGGCCATTGTAGTTTCTCTTTTTGTCCCATATTTGTGTCTCAGTGACTGCTCCTCTATAGAGACATTCCCTTTTGAGATTAGCTAGACCTCAGATGGTTGTCCAGTGGGAAGGAGCAGCAGCTAAGGAAAATGCTGGCAGATGCGCTAGCACCAGTCTAGGGTTCCAAACCTGGTCAGCTGGAGGAGGGCTGTACCATTAGGGCAGTTTACTCTTTTCCTTGGAACATTTTCTCTTGAGGATCCATTTTATTCAGATGTTTCACTGTTCAGTAGTTTCTACATTCCTTAGTTGGGTACTTTTATTCTCCTGGAAAGACAAAAAGAAAATCCTGTCATAGCCCTAACTCTGAAGGGATCCTTTTTAGTCAGGTTATATCTTTCCTAGGGCAAAATTATTTCTGGTAACAGAAAAAGTATTATCAATGGCAGTTCTACCAAAGGCAATCTATAAATTCAATGCAATCCCTATCAAAATCCCAACAAAATTCTTCACAGACCTTGAGAGAACAATAATCAACTTTATATGGAAAAACAAAAAACCCAAGATAGCCAAAACAATCCTATACAATAAAAGAACTTCTGAAGGCATTACCATCCCTGACTTCAAACTCTATTACAGAGCTACAGTAATGAAAACAGCTTTGTATTGGCATAAAAACAGAGATATTGGCCAATGGAATCGAATCAAAGACCTGGATATTAACCCACAAACCTATGAATACCTGATTTTTGACCAGGGAACTAAAAGTATACAGTAGAAGAAAGAAAGCATCTTCAACAAATGGTGCTGGCAGAACTGGATGTCAATCTGTAGAAGAATGAAAATAGATCCATACCTATCCCCATGCACAAAACTCAAGTCCAAATGGATTAAAGACCTCAATATAAATCCAACCACACTGAACCTGATAGAAGAGAAAGTGGGAAGTAGCCTGCAACATATCTTTCAATTTTAAAAAATTTTTCAAAAATTTGAAATTAAATGTACTTTAGTACATGTGGATAGATATATGTATATTCCCTTTTCTCTTTATATATAAATTCAAAGTTTCAGTGCATTTATTTTTAGATCACAAAGGACATTCACTTTGAATTTCAGCCTGCCCTTTGCAAGTGGCTTTTAAGTTTACACCACTGCAATTCTTAGGTGCCTGCCTCTGTCTCCCAAGTGTTGGCATTAAAGGCATGTAACTCCCAAGTATTGGAATTCATAATAGTTTTCTCATAGGGTTATCCTGGTTTAATTTGGTTCTCAATTGCCCCTTAATTTTTAGTGTTAGGGGTGATCTTTCAAGTTTTTCAAATATTAATCTATTATTCTTACTGATTTATTTTGAATTTGTTCCCAGGAAAATTTTAATATTCTAGTCTCAATTAAGCATAATGTCAATTTGTCCACTATTTCATTATTTTCAGACATTTGTCTGACATTTACCTGTATGAGCTACATAAAACTTGATGTCCTTTCTAATTTTTTCTAGGCTTTGCCATATTCATTCATGACTCCTAGATATCTTTGCCATTAATCTGCAGGTTAGTGGTCTTCCATTTGATGACCACAAGGCTATACCATTGCATACACACCATGAACTGGAGAATATAGAGATTTTTCTTTTGCTTTCCTAGCTGTTTGTCTTACAGCCAATAGCACTGTGCTGCTTTTGTGGTTCCTTCCTCAGTATTGGCCACTCCATCTCAGCCCTATAGGCTGTGACTTTCCATTGGTTTTGGTTCTAGCAGTGGTTGACGAACCATCACTGAACCTTGCATTAGCCAAATGTGAACATTCCATTGGTCCCCACAGTTGACTAGGTGTCTCTTTTGGTGGAGGGTTGAGTAGTTTAGGGATGGGGCTTATAGGCAGCCGAGCTATTTCCTCAGTGTGGGAAGGCACAGACCCCTATGCTACCACATCCTAGTCATGAAGGGATTCCATTAGGTACCAGTTCCACTGTGACACCTTCCTTCAATGGCTAAGCTTGCAAAGGACTCTGCCTTTCAAGGTATCCAGTCCATCACTGAAAGTGGTATTCTTAGGACCATAGGGTAGTTGACAATAACTGAGTATAAGGCTCTCGACACCTTGTAAGATGTCCAGATTTGTTTCCCAAAGAGAGAATATTTATTCTCCACATATGGAAAGTGTTTTCAATAGATGCAACAGGCAAATGTTGGTGAAAATATACTCATCTTTCATTTGCATAAAAATCAATTCCAAATTAATCAAAGACCTTAACATAAGACTTGAAACTCTAAAAGCATTAGAGAAGTAGAGAAACACTCCAAGATCTGGGTATGAGTAAGGACTCCCTTAATAAGAGTTTAGTTCTTCACTGCCTGCTCTTTCAAAGGTTATGAGTTCAATTCCCAGCAACCACATGGTGGCTCACAACTGACTGTAATGAGATTTGGTGCTGTCTTGAGGAAGAGACCTGGTCAGTCGTCCTCATCAACTTAGACCATGAAATCCAATATGGACAAGTTCAACAGAATCACCATATATGGGCTTCCCATGCGTGCTTCAGCATTGCCAGGGCATAAATTTCAAATTTTAATTTCAATTCTTTAGGTCTTATAGCCGATTATTAACAAATAGAAACATGAAATGAAGAAGTTTCTCTACTGCTGTTAATTGTTTGAAGAATCAGCCTATTTGGAATGAGAAAATATTTTGACCATTAGTTAATATCTAGAATATATAAAAAACTCAAGAACCTATATAAAGCAAACATCTCAATGAAAATGGGTGAAAAACTGAACAGAGAGTTCTCAAAGGAAGCAATACAAATGGCTAACAAGTATATACAAAAATCTTCAACACCCTTAGATTTCAGAGAAATGAAAATTGAAAGAACTCACCTCTGTCGGAAAGTCTTATATTTAGAAAAGAAATGACAATAAAAGCCAGAGAGGGCATGAGGAAAGAGGAATACTTATTGATTGTGGCAGAAGTGTAAACTGGTGTATCCATTATGGGTATCAGCATGGAAGCTTACCGAAAGCCTAGAATAGAACTCTCATACGAACCAGCTATGCCATTCCTGGCACATTCCCAAAGGAGTCTGCATCCTACTACAGACATACCTGCTCGTGGGTGTTAGCTGTTTCTCTATGCACAGTTGCTACAAAATATAAACAGACTAGATGTCTACTACCTGGGGAATAGATCGAGGTAATATGTACACTGGTAAAAATAAAAAGGAAAGTTTTAGGAAAATAAATGGAAGTGTTAAATATTATAAGTGAGGCAACTCAGGCTTATAAATATAGACAGATTATGTTTTCTCTTATATGTGGATCTTAGCTTCTAATTTTAAATATTAGTATCTTCATGGGAGTGAGAGAAATAGATGCTAGGAAATTATAAATGGGACCAAGAGTAGAAAAATAATTACTTCCACCAGAGAATTATCCTATAATTAAATCACAATAAATTTTATCTATGCATTTTCTAACCTAAAAAGTTGTGATTAATTAGATTGACATCTGACCATTTGTAATTAATTCAAAATGCCTTTAATATGTCTGGTTAGGAATTGCTGTTAAATTGCTGCCAGATGCATTTCCTCTTTTGATCAGTAATGCTACTAAAAATGTTGCTGTTCTACATGGTAAGATCCTATTGCTGAAGACGCTATACAAATTGACTGCAGGGCATAGAGAAATCAATCTCAAACTGACCAGAAACTTCCTCCCTGTTGGATGTCTTCTGGAGTACCTGAAGATGTTATAGAGGCTGCTGAGGTTAGAAAAGAAACGAATAGTTTTAGCAAATGCTGAG
The DNA here is from genome assembly GCF_000317375.1 of Microtus ochrogaster. Lineage (NCBI taxonomy): Eukaryota > Metazoa > Chordata > Mammalia > Rodentia > Cricetidae > Microtus > Microtus ochrogaster. Next base: position 21,182,864 of record NC_022017.1, on the reverse strand, counting down.
CACTGCCTGCTACAATACTGACATGCCCGGCAAGATGCACTACCTAGTGCATTTGTGGCATACAGTCATGGGAGTAACCAACACACCGCTTTCTCATTAGTTTTGCGTGTGCTACAGAGGATGGGATTTCAAACCTGGTGCTATAATTCTGGTTCAAACCCCAAGGCTGGAGGTCATAGGCCCTGAGGTAGGATCTGCTCTTGTTATTTTAATAAATGATCACATCATCAAAATACTTTATAAATGTTTATGTTTCTACGCATAGTCTTGGGCTCCTCTCAACTTTGGTCAGAGATGCTTCTTTCTGCTGTGTACAGCAGTCAAGACAGAGACTCATAATTGGACAAGGTGCTGAGAGTAAGAGAATCAGTGGTCAAATCCTAACTCAGACATTGCTACCAGCCCTGACCTAAAGCTCAGTCCGCTCTACAGAGGAGGAGGGGGAAGGAGTGTGAGGCAAAGGGCAGGGGGAGGAGTGCTGTGACCTGCTCTTTAGAGGGTGTGACATCGCGATTCTACTCCCGAGGTCACAGTAGCAGTGGTTTACCTGTGCAAGGACCTGCCAGTCACAATTTTGACACAGATGGGGGAGATGCTCTGTAGCCCCCATTCCTGCTGCAGAGGGAGTATCATACTTTTTGAGTGTGTTCTCACAGGTAGGTTTCCCATGCTCCAGCAGATAATTCCATATCCATGAACATATGTATAGCAGTAATTGAGGTTAGTAGGCCCCCTCTCTGTCTCTCTGTCTCTGTCTCTGTCTCTCTGTCTCTCTCTCTCTCTGTCTCTCTCTGTCTCTGTCTCTCTGTCTCTGTCTCTGTCTCTCTGT
>NC_022017.1:21178432-21181430 GCF_000317375.1 Microtus ochrogaster | reverse complement strand
AAATAGGAAAGAATATACCTTCTTCTCTGCAGCTCATGGAACCTTCTCGAAAATTGACCACATAGTCGGTAACAAAGCTAACTTACACAGTTACAAAAAATATTCGTAACCTCGTGCATCACCATTTTAACTATACTGATGGTTCCATTTGATAGCCACTCATCAGAAGCATGCATAGAGGAGAAAGCCTTTTCTCTTCAAAACACACCTCTCTTGTTTGCTGACCTCCTATCTGCCTCTGACTCCAGGCCACATTCTAATTCCCAGGCAAGTTCATTACCTGCTTTCTCTTACTTCCTGCAGAACAGCTAAGCCTTTCCAGCAAACAAAGTGAAACAAAATAAAGAAAAAATACACACACACACAGCCGAGAAAACTTGTTCCAGTATGATGTGTACATTTGTACTACAGTGCTGATGAAGAGGAGCCAAATCCAGGTTAGTTTATTCCTCATGTGCTCAAACTCTCTCTTAGACCTGCTCTCAACTGTGATTTTGGTTTGGGGTGCATTTTCTGGTGTGTTTGTTTTGCTTTGTTTTTTTTTTTCTTGCCTTGGAGATTAATGAAAGATTTTCTTTGAAAAAGATACCAAATTCTTCTTCAATTGGATACCATTACAAGATAACTACAAATAAATTTGAAAGACATGCCATTAGTACAAAGAAAGCATCAAGAGTAACTGTGATATTAAGGACAGGCACTGGATACACGAGTAACAACTGACAGAGCAGCCGAGGAAGGCAGTTGCTGATACAAAGCATGAGATTCAGATACAAGAGCAGCAGACTGCCAGGAGATTTCTGGGATCTAACATGGGATTCCAGATCCTTCAAAAGACTGATTCATATCTGCGGGAAGAGTACCAAAATATTTGCAAATGCACTGAACATCATCTCATAGATATAACAAGATCCAAAGTAGGATCACATATATACAACACACATACACATGCACACACATACGTACACACAGAGAGAAAGAGAGAGAAAAGAGAAAGAAAGAGTGAAAGAGAAAGAAAGAAAGAAAGAAAGAAAGAAAGAAAGAGAAGAAAAGAAAAAGAAATAACTCTGCTAAAGATTGTATTAGCGAAAAATTTGAAAACCAGTAAAGAATAGTTGGGCCAAATAGACCCATCATCTACATTGAAACAGACACAGGAAACTTGAAGACTTGTGTTCAAAACATGCAAATCTAAAGATAATTGGAGTTCAACTATAGAGAACAAAAAGAAAGAGGAAACCTACCTCAACGCGGAGGAAGGAAGCTATGTTTCTGTGCTGGAATTTGGAATACTGGAAAGAGAATTGCTGTCTCACCAACAAAGATAACACCAAGGTATCTTCAAGTTGAAATATATCTACAGCCCGACAGCTAAGACTACAGGATAACCCTAATTGAAACATGAAGGGTAGGTATCACATCTGCTCATAAGGAAATTTCATGCCAGTACTTACTTAAAGGGGCCTTGTTATATGTATCCTGCTAGATTAATGAATTCTTTCAGAAGAATTCAAACTGGTGGAAACTAAACCTAGACTTCTGAAAATGTATGCAAATCTTGGGGACAACCCTAGGGTATTGATGGAATTCAACTGATGCCATATTGAGAAAAGAACATGACCACACACAACAGAGTCCACTGGGGAGGACAGGAAGCTATTAAAGGGACAAAGACATGGCTTAGGAGAAGATGAGGCATTTGCAACCCCAGTAACTGAACATGAACCACGGCATTGAGTTAGTACTGGTAGTGTAACTACAAGAGCAACACTGGAGTATTCTTGATGCATGTCTCTCCTCTGCAGCATAACCCTTGAGAGGCTGAAGGTGACGCATCATCAAGAGCTGACACATGTGGCGTTTGTAAGCACAGATGTGTGCCATGTTGTGTGTCTCACTGAGCGCCCCCATCCCACTTCTTCACTGCGGAAATATGAGCAAAATGATGGGGGAAATTATGTAATTTTGTGTTTTCAACTCTTGGATAATCTCAAATTTCTGTTAGTTAGTATCACTATATTGTTATTTGTTTTTCAGAAATGGCATTGCCTAATCACCTATAAACTCTGTAAAACTGAATACTAAGTGGACTAATAAAATTATTAACTGATACTGACAAAGTTTTCAGATACACTCAAGTTATTCTGTCCTAACATAGTACCTCATCCCTGGTGGGATTAGGGTTAGTTTCAGGGGATGCACAGAGTAGTTCTGTGTGAGCTAATAGAAGGCTGCTGCTTGGAAATGTTGCTTTGACTCTCAAAGTATTCTCTATTACAAATGTCTCAGACGTATTCCCACAGGGTCATACATAATACAAACAGCTCATATTTCTGAAGGTCACAGCTAGACATGTGAAAAACCCTTGGGTTTGAGCTTCCAGAAAAACCATGATGTAAATGTAACTTCTGAACCTCAGTGGCACAATCACAGACTTAATAGCAGACAGAGTGGCACAGCTCTTGGTGTTGAGCCTTGCTGAGCCCTCAAACAAAGAGAAACACACCAGTTTCTATTAATGGATGAATTTCCATTCCTGGAAAGACCTTGCAGTGAGACTCCTTAATTGTTCTGGAATTGACAGTGGCCATTCTGAGCCTCAAGTGACAGCAAGACTGGATACCTCTGAAGTTCTTTCCAAGCCCTGGAACAAAGCTTGAATCTCCAGCCCTGTATTGCTTCTGTGTCTTGTTTTGCCAGCTATTCTTTGACAGTATGGTTCTTTCATATCAGCTATCACCTGACTAGGGGATCTCTCAGAGGCCCTGATTTTTCTTGTTATTCTTCATGCATACAAACAAGCTGTTTCCAAAATAAACACCTGAGTCAGAAATTAACATCCTTCATGTGGCCTTCCCCTGCTTGCTTCTCTGAGCATCATGCATTTTCTTTCCTCTTCGGATTTCAGCTGCACTCTCCTGGCTTTGCTTTCCTTGCTCTTGGAAACACTTTAAAAACAAAACAAAACACAATTTCTATTCGGAGAACCCAAAGAAAA
>NC_022017.1:21165826-21177527 GCF_000317375.1 Microtus ochrogaster | reverse complement strand
GAAGAAGAAGAAGAAGAAGAAGAAGAAGAAGAAGAAGAAGAAGGGCAGCAGGAAGACCATAAGTCCAATTTGTGTTGTTCCAATACCCATTGGAGCACTGGAGCATGGTCAAACTCCCAGTGGCCAGTCTCTTAAAAAAATAAAACTGAATCCTTCCCCACCTCCACCCCTGCTAGAAACCATCAGTTCTGGAGAGCTATACTTCCAGAATCCTTATCATAATTTTTAAGAGTTCTCTTTGATTTATTCCTGTCTAGGCTATTAATTTTTGGGGAGGTAGTCGGGAGAAGGAGAAGATGGAGACAGACTAAAAACTGTGAATAAGTGGTTGTAAGTGACCAGCTGTAGATGAGACATCCATATACATACCAATGAACGGCTCAGGAAGAATCTTGGAAGAAAAAGGTAGAAAGAATGTTGTAATGATACTTCATTTGTACTTTCAGAAATAAGACTTGCCTGAAGTTCAGAGAATTAGACAGCCACATTAATCAGCCTTACAGACCAGGCAGTGGTGACACACACCTTTAATTCCAATAGCCATGCTAGTTTGCCAAAGAAACCAGGCAGTAGTAGCACATGCCTTTAATTCTAGCATTAAAGAGAAATATATGACAGGAGGAGACAGCTCACACACAGTCTCATTCTGAGATTCCTGGAGGCAGGATCACCATCTTGGACTGAGGTGGAAGTAAGAGTCTGTGGCTGGCTGTTTTGCTCTTCTCACTTTCAGGTTGAACCCCAATTTCCGTCTTTAGGTTTTTATTGCTACATGTCCACTTTTTGACTAATATTTAAAAAGGGAAGACTATAACTAATATAAGAAAAACTATAAGTAAGTATAATGATTATATACAATATATACAGATAATAAGTACATCAACAATGTCTAGTCCATTTGCCTTTGACAAATTTAGAGAAAATACTCCATATCTACCCTATCTTGGTGAGTCTGGATAGCACCTTCCAGAACTATGAACACTAGACAATGGAGAGGTCAGTGTCAAATTTATTTATTGATCATATGACTAAAGTGGGTCTTATCTTCAGTATCTCATTTAGTTGGGATAGGCAACCAAGAACAATAGAAATAGTATTTCTCTGACAGACAAAGATGTTAAACACTTCTTTTTGTGTTTACTAGCTGTCCCAGGATGCTTTTCTGTTGCTGTGTTCAATACCTTTACCAAAAGAAACTTGGGAAGGAAAGGGTTCATTTCATCTTATGGGTTACAGTTTATCATTGAGGAAAACCAAGGTAGGAAATCAAAACAGAAACCTGGAGGCAGAAACTGAAGTAGAACACATAAGAGAACGCTATTCATTGTCTTTCTCTCTCTCCCTGGCTCACATTCAGCTGCCTTCTTATACAGTCTAGACACCACTGCCTAGGGCTGAAACGGTATACACTGTACTAGACCCACATCAGGTAGCAATCAAGAAAATGCCTCTGCAGACATGACCGCAGGCCAGTTTCATGTAGACAATCCTTCAGTTTAGTGTTCCCTTGTCTCAGGTATGAAAAGTTGACAACAAAGGTTGTCCATCACAAGCCTTTTGTAAATCTTGTTTTGATAATGTTCTATTGAGTTCTATGGCCCATTTAAAACTTGGATTGTTTGTTCTTTTAGCATTTAGATTGTTTTAACTTTTGTATATATATTTTGCTACAACCCCTGCCATTTATATACCTGGAAGAAAGCTTATATACCTATAAGTTGAAGTGAACTCCCTTCTTTTTAATAAGCATAGGGATATATGGTCTTATGTTGAGGTCCTCCATCCAGTTGGAGTGGAGTTTTGTGCAGGATGAAAGAAGAGCTTCTTTTTGTTGTTGTTGGTTGGTTGGTTTTTGGGTTTTTTTTGCATATTGAAATCTGGATTTTATGGCAAGATGTATTAAAGATGCTGTCTTTTCTCCAATGTCAGAACACAGTCCAGGAAGAGAGTCCTGTGAGAAGAATTCTGAGCTCTTGTGAGAACACCCCAAGAAAATAAGTCTTGTCACCTTTGTTTCTTCAAAACATGGAATTGCTCTTGAAATGTGCTTTTCATGCTCCTCCCAGATGTAGTGGATAGGAGTGAGTTTACTTCAGAGTACTCATTATACCTTGTGATCGGGTGCTTTGCTGAAACTGTTTATCAGTTAACTCTTTTTGGTGCAGTCTTAGGGTCTCTTGTATAGATTCCCACAATCTGTAACTAAAGATACATTGGTCTTTCTTTCTTTCTTTCTTTCTTTCTTTCTTTCTTTCTTTCTTTCTTTCTTTCTTTCTTTCTTTCTTTCTTTCTTATAGTTCTTTTAGTTCCATCTTTCATCTTATTGCTCTAGCTAAGACTTAAAGTATGATATTGAATACAAGAGGAGGGAGTATGAGCATACATCCTTGTCTGGGTCCTAATCTTAATGAGAATGTTGAGTGTTTTTCCATTTAGCATAATACTGACTATAGATATTTTACATTTAGGTACCCTCTCTCAATCTCTGTAATTTCTATGCATTTTGTCATGAAGGGATGTTGAATTTTGTCAAAGTTCTTTTCTGTGTCTAACGAGATTGTCATGTGATTTCTGTCTTTGAGTCCATTGATATGATGGATTAGATTTATTGATTTTTACACACCAACCCATCCCAGTACTTCTAGAATAAATCCAGCATGGCCATGATAAATAGCCCTTTTGATATAATCTTGAATTTGTCTCTCCAGTATTTCATTGCAAATTTTTGTGCTGATGCTCATAAGAAAGATTGGTGTGTCTGTATTTGCTATGTCTGTAGTTGGCGAGACGTTGAGGTATTAGGATAACAGTGAATCATAAAAATAAATGTTTAGAAGTTTTTCTTCATTTATGTTTCAAGGTTAATATTGGGTTAATTTTTTAAATTTGAGGTACTATTTTGTAGCTAATACATCTGGCCTGGACATTTTCCATTAAAGAGATTTTTATTACTGTTTCAATTTCATCAGTGGTTATTTGTTTATTTAAATAACTTACTTCATCTCAATTTAATTTTGGTATCTAGAAACTGATTCTTTTTTGGATTTTCCAATTTATTGTAATAGAGATTTTAAAACTATAACTTTTTATGATTTACTGTATTTCATTGTTATCCATTTAAATGTCTTCTTTATCATATCTGATTATTTTCTATTAATTTTTGAGACTATAATCTAATTCCCTTTTCCTTTCCTCTCTTGAAACTATTCCATGTACTCTTCCTTGCTCCCCTTCAAATTCATGATGTCTTTTTTCATTAGTTGTTATAGTATGCATATATTTGTAAGCATATACATATATATTCTTAAATATAACCTGCTCATCTGTGTAATGTTACTTGTATGTTTGTGTTCAGGGCTGCTTATTTGGTACTGGATAACTAATTCATGTTTTCCTTGGAGAAGACGATTTTTTTCCAACTCTCAGCATTTCTTACTTGCCTGTAGTTTTCCTGTTGCAAAGGAAAGTTACTGTAATGAGGGGTATCTTAGTTAGGATTCTATTGCTGTGAAGAGACACTATTACTGTGGTAACTCTTATGAAGGAAAACATTTAATTGGGGTGACTTGGTTACAGTTCAAAGGTTCAGTCCATTATCATCATGGTGGGGCAAGGTGTTGGAGAAGTAGCTGAGAGTCTACTACATTTTGGATGCAACTACTACAGCCTACATTTTGGATGCAACAGGAAGTGTACTAAAACACTGGGCAGTATCTTGAGCACATATGAGACCTCAAAGACTGACTCTACAGTGACACACTTCCTCCAACATGACCATGCCTACATCAATATGGCCATAGCTCCTAGTAATGCCACTCCCTTTGGAGGCCATTTTCTTTCAATCTACTACAAGAGGTGAAGACTATACTTATCTGGAGATATGAGGATAAGTGTCTAGAGTATTTTTGTGGATTATGATGGTTTAATAAAGTCCAATATCCATGACTTCACTAGTATTGAGTAGTTAAATAGTTTTCCAGTACCAGACATTTATTCCCTTTTGTTAATTGGGTCTTAAGTCCAATTAGAGAATTGTTGGTTGCCACCAAGGTATGTGTGCCACTATTACACTCATAGGATTATTGTACCATGCTGGTGGTTGATGTGGTTTATAGGTATCATAGCTAGATAGGACTGTTGGTTGCCAACCTTCTTTGGTAGCTTACATGGAGCTTTATTATACTATTAAAATTAGTCCTCAAGAGAAGGTATTTGGGTTTTTTGTAATAAATACCTGTTTATTTATTTCTGAATTACATATTGTCTTCAGCAATAGAGATTTACGTTTCCACCACTGGGGCAACCAAGGACAGTAGTAATAGGCTATATGTTTTAGAAGTCTATTGGTAAGTTTGTCTAAGAGTTTCTTATTAGTATTTATCTTTGCAAAGAACTAATTATTTATCTGGTCCTATGTGCTTTTAAAATTTGTATTTCATTTCTTTCTACATTTATCTTCTCTATCTTCTCTTGGGATTTAATTTGTTCTGTTTTTCCAAAGGCCTCAAACATTATTAAGTTTTTAATATAAGGTCTCTTAAAATATTTTGATGTAGGACATTAGAGGTATAAACTTCTCTCTTGGTGATGGTTTTATTATATCTTATAGCTTTTAGTATGTTGTATTTTCATGTTCATTCAGCTGTAGATTTTTTTATTTCATTAATAATTTCTTCATTGACCTGATTGTCATTCAATAGTGTATTGTTTAGTCTTTGTCAGTTTTTGTACTTTATATCATTTCTATTATTGTTTGTAACTAGATTTTTTCCATTTTATTCTGATAGCATGAGTAAGGGTATTTCAATTTTTTATATTTTTTGAGACTTTCTTTGTATGGCAACTTTGAAGAAAGTTCCATAAACTTAGGAGATGAAATTAAATTCTTCAGTGTTTCAGTAGAATGTTCTGTGGATTATTTATGGATCAATTTTATTATAAATGAAACTATTAGGTCCATTTGATAAATTCAATCTTTCTCTGTTTAGTTTTTATTCATCTGACCTGCATATTGGTGAAAGGTGGATAATGAAGTTATCTTCTATTAATATGTTGGACTGGATCTGTGGTTTTAGATCTAGTAGTATTTACAGAATTGTGTGCATATGTGTTTGCATGAGAGTTGTACTATCCTTTTGGTGGGTTGTTCCTTTTAATAAGTATGAAATCATCTTTTAAAATATTTTCTTACTAGTTTAAGTTTAAAACCTACTTTTTTTCAGTGCTCACCTGCTTATTTCCTAGTTCCATTTGCTTAGAATGTGTTTTTTCCATCTTTTTACCCAAAGACACTATATATTAATGATGTAGTGTGTTTCATGGAGACATCAAAAAGATGGATTTTTTTGTATTCAATGCTACTCCATGACATTTCTTGAGAAATTGAGACTTACTAATATTTAAAGTTATTATTAAAATGTGTGTATTAATTCCTGTTATTTTATTGTTTTGTTGGGCTTCTTTTGGTTAACTGCCCTGGTAGTGTTTATTAATTCCCTGTGGCATCTTGAGTGTTTTTGTTCTTCCCCTCAGACAGAAGTATTTATTTCAGTATGCTCTACAAAGATGTATTGATGACCATAAACTTCTTTAGCCTGTTTGTCTTAGGGGTTTCATTGCTGTGAAGAGACCCCACGGCCATGGCAACTCCTATGAAGAATACATTTAGTTAGGATGGCTCACATAAACAGTTTCGGGGTTCAGTCCATTATCCTCATGATGGGGAGCATGGCAGTGTGCAAGCAAACATAGAGCTGAAGCTGAGAGTGCTATATCTTGCAGGCAACAGGAAATTGACTGAGCCACTGGATAGTATCCTACACATAGGAAATCTCAAAGCCCACTCCCACAGTGACACACTTCTTCCAACAAGGCTATACCCACTCTAACAAAACCACACCTCCTAATAGTGCTGCTTCCTATGATATTATGTATGATATTATGAAGGCCAGTTACATTCAAACTACCACACTGTCTTTAGTCATAAGAAGTTTCCATTTCTCCTTTAACTTTGATAGATAGTTTTGATGGAAATAATAATCTGATCTGACAATCATGGTCTTTTAGAACTTGGAATACATCTTTCCAGGCACTTTTTTCTTTATAATTTTCTGTTGGATAATCATGTGTAAGTCTGTTTGGCCTACACTTATGAGTAATTTGACCTTTCTCTCCTGAAGTCTGGTTCTTAGTTTTTTAAGTATAGTATGTTGTGGTTTTTTTTTGTTTGTTTTTGTTTTTTTTTTGTTTGTTTTTTTTTTACTTTTTTAGTCCTATCTATTTGCTATTCTGTAGGGTGCTTATATCTCAAGTGGCATATCTTTCTTTAGGTTTTTATTTCTGCAATTATTTTTATTGAGAATGTTTTCTACACCTTTGGTATTATATTCCTCTTCTTATTTTATGCCCATAATCTAAAATTTTGGTCTTTTCTGGAAAACAAAACAAAAAAACCCCCCAGAAAATCCCTTAAACCCCCTTTTAAAGTTTATCTTAATGTGTATCTGAATAAATCTGTGTATGGGTGAAATGGGTGTGTGAATTTCTGTGGGAGCCATAAGAAATTATTGGAACTCTGGATCTGGAGTAACAGGCAATTGTGAGCTTACTGAAATGGGTTCTGGGACTCAAACTTGAATCTTCTGGGAGAGAAGCAAGGCTGTTCAACCTCTAGATTGGATCTTTTTCATGGTGTTCCAAAAATTTCCTGTGTATTTTTTTTAAAAATCTAACATTGCCTTTTATTTAGTGATCCAGTTCTTCTACCTTGTCTCCCCGTCCTGTTGCTCTGTTATCCACATAATCGATTAATTGGTGAGGTTCTTCTGAGGAATGTATTTGGCTGTTGGGTTTTTATTTCTAGTATCATTTTAGTATTGTGTTTCTTCGGTAAATTTCTTCTCTGAATTCTACTTGCATGATTTATATTAAATTACTTATTTCATTCATCTTTGTGAGTGTGTGTGTGTGTGTGTGTGTGTGTGTGTGCTCTTGGAGTGTATTCTTCTTTGATTAAAGTTAATTATAACTGTTCATTCAGATGCTTTGTCTGAAAATTCTTCTAGGTTGTTGGCACTCATGGCCATTATTATAATATTAATAATTTTGGAATGGACATATTATCGTGTGTGTGTGTGTGTGTGTGTGTGCATGCATGAGCACAGTATTTTTGTTCCTGAGTTGTGACTAGTTGGAAATTTTTGTTTGTTTGTTGTATTTTGTTTTTGAGACAAGGACTCACCACATAACTTTGATTGGCTAGAAACTAGGTACACAAAACAAACTGGCCTCAAACTCAGAGATCTGTTGGATTCTGCCTCCTGGGTGCTGAGATTAAAGGTGTGCACTACCATTCCTGATTTTGGTATTTGTGTTTTCCTTTTCATTCAAGTTGACATTCTTTTTTTTTTTGAGACATTTAAAATGCTGGGTATAAGTGTTATTAAGACTGATATATCCCTTTCCTCTGTGAGGCTGGTATTGAGGGCCCAAGGGTCTATTACTAAGTTCCCCCTGATGATCAGCTCCCATAACTTTGTGCTTAGAGTGAGGCTCCTGGGGCACACAGGCTTGACGTACTAGACCACTCAATCCCAGGTCAATCTCTTAGAGGGAGCTGTAGGAAGTATTGGCAACACTGAGGACCCTCGCTTTGTGCAGAAAGTCATGCAGGCTGTGTTCCTGGGACAAAATTCTCCAACACTCTAGGTGGATCTGATGTAGGGAGCCATATAGGCCAGGTACTGGAGTGAGACAAGGGTATGGAAAGTCGGCCCAAGTAGCAAAAGCCAGAGTTCATCACTTGTTTCAGGAGGCTAAGTGTACAGGACTCCTGGAGAAAAATTCCTGGTAGAGGAGGCCACACAGGTCAGGCACCCAGAGTGAGAAGTCAGCTGAACAGATTTTCAGAGAAAGCCTCTTTTTTGATCCCCAAAAAACTAAAGCATGTAAGAAAAGGAAGGAAGGCATATTTGAAATCTGTAAATAAACTTAAAAGAGAAATTTTCAAAGGAATCTCTAGTTTGTAGCAGTAGGGAAATAGAAGAAATGTTGTGTCCACAAAACATACTAAATAGGATAAACAAGTGGAAGTTTTATAATATGAAGAAAGAAAACTTTGAAATAGAGAAAAACTGAAATAAAACCAAAAGAATAGAGAATGTCCTGAAAGATATAATTGGGAAACAAACAGTAATAAATCAAGAGGACTAGTTTCTTACAGTCACTGAGCTGATCCAGAAAAAGCTAGTATTGGTTATGGGGCAGGGTGGTGAAACTGTATGGAAGCCAGTCAAGAGATTCCCCTCCCCCGCGAACTGAAGGACTCAAACAGGAAAAGTCCTATGTTTGAGTATCTGTTGTTAAACCCAAACTGACAACAGCATTTATAGGTGACTTTAGACATTGGATCTTTGAAAATATTGGAAGGAGAGAAAAGAAAAATGGGTGTTATTTGGGCACATGAACAAGAAAAATGATAAACTCCAGAGCAGACACTTAAGAGAGAAAAGAGAAAAGTCAAGGAATGGTATTATAAATGTATTTTAAAAGATAATCTCAAATATTATTGGTGCATTGTAAAAAATAGAAACCATATGTAAAGGCAAGAAGCATTATAACTTCTAATCTCATACATGTATAAGATTTGGGTAAAATTATAGCTGTATTTCCAAAGACCTTCCATCAAATTATCACCTAGCGTTATTTATCAAGCATCTAGGATGTCACCTGACCCTGAAGCAAATAGCATCAAGGACAGAAAAGATAAAGGTAAATATTGAACAAATCTTTTTATTCCAGGACATCATTAATGGCTTACATGAATACTTGTGAAATGTCATTTACATGGGATCTTTGTTTCCTCCCAAAGATCCAAGATAAATGTTAGATTTTTTTCATGTGCCTATTATAATTAATCTTGTTTTTACCAGTTATAAATAAGACTGAGATTTTGCCAGAAAAATGTGTTAATTGAAACATATATCCTCATTTAGGATTAGTCATTTTGAATTAGAACTACAAAAAGAATCAAATAAACTTGGCAAACTGCCAAGTAATAACTGAGAAAGACATTTTAAATGCCTTATGTCTGGTTGTATGAAATAACAGTGCCGCTGAGAGAACAGTTTTTCATTATCTCTTAGGAATCCTCTGGTTTTATTTAATTTCTGATCACCATATTGAAATTTCCAAGCTTACATGGGAATACTCAATTAGTGTAACATCCACACTGTTTTCCTAGGCAAAATTCTCAATGTGTGTAGAGATCTGTCTTTCCCAAATGATAATTATTGACTCTGGAGGATCTTCTAAGCTCCATTTAATATTTCTGGCTTACAACCAAAAGAAAAGAAAATTATATATATTCAGGATCTAGCTTCACACTATCTTGGGTTTTGCTGTAGCTCTCATAACTGTTAGTACTTCCTTGAGATAAAGGAAAATTCTGACTTATGTCAACTCTATAGAAGAAAATGCAGTCAGTACAGCATGAAATCTATACCATTTGAGATTGCCTTCTCCTCTTTACTCGGATTTTCCCCACAATGTATTTTCATTATGCTTATTGTATTATTCATTGGCACTATTGACAAACACACTAGGGCCAGGCACATGCAGTGGACCTGTAGATTCAGGGGAAAGAACTACTTTTAAATTAATAAATTATCATTTATTTTCCATACCAACGACAGTTATCCCATCCTCGCTCCCTTCCTGTTCCCTTTCCCCATCTCCCACTTACCCCCTCATCCACTCCTTTCTCATTTGGAAAAGGATCAGACTCCATGGGAGTCAAGAAAGCATGGCATATCAAGTTGAGGCAGGACCGAGCTCCTCCCCCTGCATCAAGGTTGAGTAAAACATCCCAGCATGAGAAATAGGTTCCCAAAAGCCAGCTCATGTGCCAGGGACAGGTCCTGATCCCACTGCTGGGGGTCCCACAAATATACCAAACTACACAACTGTCACACACATGCAGAGGGCCTAGGTCAGTAAGTTTCATGCAGGCTCCCTAACTGTTGGTCCAGGGTTTGTGGCCTTCCAATAGAACTTCTGTTATCTATTAGCACACAGACAAGAGAAGTAGAGAGATCATTGTCAGAGCCCAACAGAACACATAAAAATCAGCAGAAGACTGAGAAAACAGTCTCTCCTTTAGTTCTTTTCCTTTGTAGGCATCAAGACTCTGATAGGGGCCAGCCAGTGATGACCCACACCTTTAATCACAGCACTTGGGAGCAGGGGCAGGTGGATCTGTGAGTTTGAGGCAAACCTGGTCTACAGAGTGAGTTTCAGGACAGTCAGGGCTACACAGAGAAACACTGGGAAAAAAAAACAGAAAGAAAAAAAGGACTCCAGTAAGAAAAATAGAGAGTTTTGGGTTGGGAACAAAGAGAGTGGAATAAGTACAGATTCCTGTCTAAAACACGAAGAAGAAAAAACAGGTAGCAGTAAAGAAATTAAATTAAATTGTTTGATTCAAGAATTATCACTATTAAATATTAAGTAAGTATTAAAAAGAGTGAGAGGAATTTGAGTTCTCAGTGCAACAACTGTTTGTGAGTCTATCTTAACATAGTTTTTAACTTCACTTTGGCAAGTGTTATAATCATCACGTGACTCTAGTCAACAAGATCAGGTCCACAGGATGCTGAGCTTTAAAGAGGAAGCAATGGCCTCTGATTTTTGTAGATGGGTTGGCCATTTTATGATTTGAGGTACCCTGGTGAGGTACCCTGGTGTTTCCAGAGACAATTTGCCCTTCGTTGTAAGAAAAGCTGACTTTTTTTTTTTTTTTAGCAAACTTCCAGCAAGGGAGCCTTCAATAATCACCACTGCGAGCACAGAGCATTTGGAACAGAAGTTCCAGGCTACATAACTTGTCATCAAAAGAAGTCTCAGAGCAAAGCTGTGCCATGGCCTCCTAAGAACAAGCTGGAGAGCGTGAACACCGTCTATGTGACTCTTCATTCAGGCCCCAATTTTAAATTGCTTGCAATGATTATTAAGATTTTTATGAAATGTAATCACTCTAAGATTATCAAGTTGTTTTTTTTTATTGTACTGATTCTCAGGCAGTTAAAAACACAGGAAAACTCTACCCAGAATTTCTTGGTAGATGCAAATATTTTGTGACATTTGAAATTATTATTACTGCAGATAATTTTGCTCATAACATTGATAATATAATTACAATCTAAGAAATGTAATGATTGCATTAAGAGGGAAAATTAAAAAGAGCACAAGAGTTGAAAACCTGGGTCAAACGCTCTCTCTCACACATGAACAGGTACTCTCATGTCTAGCTTTCAAGTACATTCAAAATTTGTCCATTTCCAAACGCTTCTCCTGTCTCTGCTGGTCTTCTAACTGGTCTACTGTTTCTGTCTTTATTCTTCTGATAGGTTGGCAGCTAGAATGTTCCTATCTAAATATAACTTATGATAAGTTGTTAAGCCCATCTACAATAAATCCAAGAGAATTAATTAAAACTTACTATGACTTTCAAGTGATCTTCACAAATAATAGCTGGAAGAGACTGATTTTTTTGTTTATTTATTATTTATTTTTGGTTTTTCTTTTTTTTCTTTTTTATTTATTTTTAAATTTATTTATTTATTAAAGATTTCTGTCTCTTCCCCCACCACTGCCTCCCATTTTCCTCCCCCTCGCCCAATCAAGTCTCCCTCCCTCGTCAGCC
>NC_022017.1:21162583-21165666 GCF_000317375.1 Microtus ochrogaster | reverse complement strand
CTGGGAACTCACCAAGGCCAGCTGGCCTGGGTCTGGAAAAGCCTGGGATAAAACTGGACTTGCTGAACATAGCGGACAATGAGGACTACTGAGAACTGAAGAGACTGATTTTTAAGAGATACAAACTGTATTTGGCTGCTTATCACATAAGAAATTAATTGAGGTGACATCAAGGAGCCTGTGGGAATATGGAGAGATCAGTCATTGGGTACAGCACAAACTACTGCAAACTGTATTTTTGCTGAAAACTGGCAAATGAGAAACTGCCACAGTTGGTGTTACTTGTTGCACATTGGACAAATTCAGCTCTGCTACATAGGACTTCCTTTAGTAGATTTCTCTTCCAAGGATTTGACCTGGCATTTATTAGAGGGACACAGTTGAGAAGTGGAAATGTAGCTCAGTGCTAGAGTTTCTGTTTGGATGATGCTCCAGGTTCCACATCCAGAATCTGGGAGTATAGCTTGTATCTCAGAATTGTAGGGCTGGGCTGAACATGAACATAGGGTAAGAAGCCAGTCAGGGCTCCCTAGCATGATTTGCCCTCAAATTCAGTTACAAGAAGTTGAAACTTTTACAGAGCAGAGCCCTCTTAGAAGTAAGATCTTAAGGCTACTATTATAACTGCAGAATAAAAATGTATTAATTTTGGTAAATTGGAAAGACAGCATGGTGAGGTAAGAATTAGAAAAAAAAATGATGGGTATCTAAAGCCTTGCAAGGAAAGGCAAAATCAATTTCTTTGGACTACATACTTAGACTGTCAAGCAATAAAGTGCAAATTGAGGTGACAATAAGAAATAATTCCTTTGCGGTATTTCTGCTCTTGATGGTTGTATGACATTTCCCTAGTATGTGAGCATCTGACTATAGCACGGGCAACTGCTAAGAGGAGACGCTGCGAACAGCAGAGGTCCTCAGTATAATCACTAGACAGCCTGGTGCGATGTCTAGCATGGTGTTCAGGATTTATAGAATAAAGGACGGGGCCTGAAGCACTGAAGCAATGGAGAAGAGGATCACAGGCTGTGTCAGGATGAATCTGCAGCAAAGAACGGCTGTGACTATAAATAGAAACTCGGCCTTTTGCTTTCTTTGAGAGGTGAATGGTGTGTGGCTGCAAGAAGAGCCAAGTCTGTTGTAAATGACTAGGGATTTTTTTTTTAACTACCGAATTGCCAGAGTGTTTTGCACGTTGGTTGTGTTAATCTCCAGGAGATGGATGGCTTGCCTGCATCTCTCTTCTTCTGCAGGAGCCATTGCACTTTAACATGTTGTGGCCTGTTAGTTTGATAAGATCCATTTGTCTGCTTTAGAGCAACCCAAAGACGACGAGGAACAAAGTTTCCCCCTAGTTTCTTTCTTCCTAGTGGTTTTATAGCTTCCTGTCTGCAATGTCTTTAGTTTGAGTGAATGATTATTTTGTATGTGGTATATTTCATTCTTCCGTGAGTGATCATTCTGTGACGTCAGTTCATTTGATGCATTTGGCCTTTTTGTTCAAGATTGCCTTGGCAATTTGGAATTGTGTGCTATCCTATTATGCTTTTTAAAAGAAACTTTTATGAAGCCCTGTTGACCAAGGTTTCATCCTGCTCGGTTCCTGCAGTTGTTAAATCCCAAAGAAATCACAAGGAAGTCTACATTAACTATAAACTGATTGGCCCATTAGCTCAGGCTTCTTATTCACTCTTATAACTTATATAGCCCATTATTAGCCCATTATTCTTATCAGTGTTAATAATGTAGCTCAGTACCTTATTCAGCAGGACAATCACATCTTGCTTCTTCTGTGGCTGGGTCACACTGCAGAAGGAGCTTCCTTCTTCCCAGAATTCTCCTGTTCTCCTTGACCCACCTCTACTTCCTGTCTGGTTGTCCCGCCTATACTTCCTGCCTGACTACTGTCCAGTCAGCCCTTATTTAAAACATAATTGACAGAATATAGACAATTGTCCCACTCCAAAGCCCAGTTTGTCTTTTGTAGTTGGACTTTGCTGTCCCATCAGCCAGCTCCCAAATTACAATGCAGACTTATTGTTAATTATGAAAGCTCAGTCAATAGCTTAGGCTTGTCCCTCTGTCTCTTATAGCTTAAATTAACCCATTTCTATTTATCTACATGCTATCACATAGCTCATGACTTGTTACTATATCTCCCACATGTATGTCCTGTCTCCTCTACATCTGACTGGTGACTCTGCCTTTTCTTCCCAGTGTTCTTTTTGTCCCCCAAATCCTTCCTAGCTATTGGCCATTTGACTTTTATTAGACAAACCAGAGTGACAAATATCAATAATGTATAAAAAGATTATTCAATAACAGCCCTCAAACTGGTAAAAACCAAAATCCCTCTTTGACTCCAGGAATCATCCATTCTTCAGTCCCAAACCAACGGTCGGCAGAGCTACAAACTCATTGGGTTCTGAGTCACTTTCCTTGACCCAATCATCAGTGTAATACTGCAAGATGGTTTCCATATTCTATTTGAAAGGCAGAGGAACAGAGTTCAGGGGTAGAGGAAGTCTCCTCCTGTGTTCAGCTGTTGAGTCATCCTCCCTTTCGGATCCCTGTGGCCAGAAGTGAGTCACATTTCCTGGTACGATGAAAGCTAGATAGGTGATTAGTCAATATTTTTAGCTGCTCTAAGAGAAAGTTAGCCATCGTGGAAGAAATCCTAGGGTGGGAAGAATGGTTTCAGAGCATGGAGCCAACCACGTATAGCAGTTCGTATTTCCGATACACTGAGGATACCAGATTATATGGTTTCTTTTTCTGTTTCTGTGATAAACTGCCCTGACCAAAAAAAACAAAAAAAAACAAAAAAAAAAAAAAAAACTTGAAGGGAGAAGGGGTCTATTCTTGTGTTCAGTTCCAAATACAGCAAGAGCTTAAAGCAGGTGGTCACTTCATGTCCACAATATGTTTTTATTTTTGTTATAAAACACTGTGACCATGTGTTGTGTTTAGGGCTTTTATGCTGTGAACAGACACCATGACCACAGCAACTCTTATGAAGGAAAACCTTATTTGGGCTGGCTTACAGTTCAGAGGTTTAGTCCATTATCATCATTGTGGGAAAC
>NC_022017.1:21161560-21162333 GCF_000317375.1 Microtus ochrogaster | reverse complement strand
CCCTTCCTTATGGGCCTATGTGGGCCATTTTCATCAAATCACCACATCAGGGCAACTCACCACAGAGGAAAGATTACTTTCGTTTATGGTCCCCGGAAGTTAGAGTCCTTAGTGTCAGAGACAAAGGCAGGGAGGCTGGAGCGTGAGACTTTGAATTCACATCCTCAAATGTGAGCACCAGGAAGGGAGTCTACCCTCAGGAATACACTTCCTTTAGCCAGGATGCACCAACTAATCTTCCCTACACAGTGGCATCAACTGGGGATACCCGAGTTAATAGGAAGTGCTGAGATCATGGGAAATACCGAGATTATGGGGAAAATTCTTCCTCATCCAAACTGTTACTGCGGTTAAGCATGCCTGTGCTCTGCAAGGATGCTGATCTCAGAGCTGAATGACAGGCATGAAAGGGCATAAAATAAGGGCATTTTAATATTACTACAGATCCATTTCCCATAGGTAACCAGGGAGGACAGCCAATGGTAGCTGCCACATATTTGTGTGTTCGTTAGTATATAAATTGTCTCAGCCAATACATTACACTGTGAGTTTTTTTTTTTAATTAAACGGACTCTTCCTGATGACACAGAAATTAAGCATGCAAAGGAAGATTGAAGAAATTGGAGACACAATAGTACAGGCAGTTGTAAATGTATTTCCACAATAACATTGTATGATAAACTTTAAAATTCAGAGTGGTCAACAAAAATAACCTTGACTTCCATCATACGTACAAATAAAATTGAAATGGTGTGTGTGTGTGTGTGTGTGTG
>NC_022017.1:21158634-21160965 GCF_000317375.1 Microtus ochrogaster | reverse complement strand
AATAAATAAAAATAAAAAGCAATTCTTGAAATCAAGAAAAACACAGTCTTTTGAACAGTAAAAAAAAAAAAATGCCGTGTTGATTTTTGATTTGATACAAGATTTGAAAGGAGCCAAGCTAAACATCCTACCTTCATAAGGTGGCTGAAGATCTTACTGGTTCCACTTGTCTAGCCTGAAGCCAGTGATAAGGAACCAAAGCCATGAAAATGCACAATCACTGCATGAAAGGGCTGGACACGGGCAGAAGTGGGCTGGCAGACTCTAGTTCAGTGCTGAGGCCGAGAGCTGTGCTGAGTAGGAACTACTGAGTATGGCATCTGCGAGTCAGTGAGTCAAGACTAGCTCATCTCTCACCAGGAAGTTCAAAGGAAGCAGACCTCGGACAAAAGCTGACACGCATATTGACAGTTACTGAATGAAAATTCTTTAAAAGAAAGAAGTAACTTATCTAACCTGTGTTCTCTGACACATGTTGATCCCTGCCTCCCCGTCTTTGGTGGCCGTCTGATTTACAGTTTACTGGAGGCAAGTTTGATAATATTCTAGATGCAAGATTATGTAACTTAGAGAAAACATAGCTATTCCCAGTAACCAATAAGTCCCTCACATAGTTAGTGGTATGAGTGTGTTTAAAACGTTTGGCCTAAACTACTTACCTTCGTCAGTCCTGACTTCACCAGAGGCTTTCATTTCCCACGTTTGTTATGCTAATTAGCAACCCACCGATTTCGTCATTATGAATCCCTGTGTCTAAAGTCAATTTGCACATTATGTGGTCAGAAATAATGATAGGTGACATAGTGGGATACATACTTCAATAGTAACTCCATTTGAAATAAAGCTTGTCTGATAAAAGGGCAAGAGATGACTCATGGGATTAGGTTTGATTATAGCAATTGACAGTGTAAGGTGTGAGGCTTATAACATATACAAACCCCCAGCATCCTCACAGCACTCTTGGGAAGCAACAGGCAAGGACAACATGCATGTTTAGACCAGCACTACATAAAAATGCCCCAATTAGCTCGGTAATAAGAGAATAAACACATTACACTAGTAGAATACTGCAAAACAGCACACACATACAAATACATACACAGGCACATAAAAATAGTATGTATCTGACATCCTATCTATTAGATTGGTGTATAACCATATTATTTATCTACATACTTTCGACATGTTAATGAATTGTATGATTCTATATTTTTTTATCGTTTTAAGGAAAGGTAGGACTTTGAGTATCCTAATTTATCACTCTCTACCCTATCCCTGTAAGAAACTGTTTCTATGAATGTGCCCCTAAACTGAGGGCTTCAGTGACCATCCTGTCTCTACCCCCATCAGGAATGGAAGGGGCATTACTGAAGCATGCAGCTACACTTGGCTTCTTATAGTAGTCCTAGGGGGTCTGAATTCACACACAGAATAGTCCCTCTGGAAGATGAGTTCTTTCCAATCTTTTTACTTGCATTTCAAATTGTTATACTACCAAAAGCCAAAAATAAATATTTATTTGGCTTTGCAAAGAGTAACAAACAGTTAAATTAAAAGAGCAGGGGGATATTTCCCAATAATCAGTGCCAACACTAGTTAGCAGTTGTTTTTGTAGCTCTTTTTGAGATGAGGGTACATGTCATTTTACACCTCCGAAGAATCTCCTACCTTTTAGCATCTTTAAATTGTGTAGTCAGCTCAGACATTCTGTCTCAAAAGCAGAAATAAAAACTCAGTATATAAGCCTCTTAGTTTCCCAAACGCAGAAGTGCAGTCATGTGTCCATCACTGGGCAGTCTCTTTCAGAAAGGGAAAACATTTAAAGGAGGAAGAAATGAGGACAGAACACTTTCCCAGTCGGGTATAACAAGTGATGTCACACCAAGGCTGCAAGTGGGCCCCTGGGAAACACTTGCAAGTCACACTTTTCTCCTCTGCACACCCAATATTACAAACTTGTCAAGAGACTCACAATCTGCTCTGTGAAAGCCTGGAGGTTTCTGGGTGAATTCTGAGCTTCAGTATTACCTTCACCACTGCCAGGGTTGGAAGAAATAGACTTTTCATCACAGAGTAAACAAACAAATAAAATGTGTTACTACATCGATGCAGCAGGAGCCTTTTGACAGCACCAAGTTGGTACAAACACCGAAGGGAATGTTTGTCTGAAGACTGAGAACAAAACATTGTTTTGAATTCTCCTAGTAACACGTTTGCCTACTGAATATTATGTACAAAGCAGTTTCGTGTCTACTATTTAATTTAATCTTTATAATAATTTTATGTAGTGAAAGCATTTCATTCATTCATTTATTTATTTATTTATTTATT
>NC_022017.1:21156901-21158229 GCF_000317375.1 Microtus ochrogaster | reverse complement strand
TGGCCTTGGTGAGTTCCCAAAAGAACATCCCTCTTGTCTCAGTGTGTGGGGTGCACCCCTTGCGGTCCTGAGTTCCTTGCTCGTGCTCTCCCTCCTTCTGTTCCTGATTTGGACCTTGGGGTTGTAGTCCGGTGCTCCGATGTGGGTCTCTGTCTCTGTCTCCTTTCATTGCCTGATGAAGGTTAATATCCAGGAGGATGACTATATGTTTGTCTTTGGCATTTCTATTTTACTGAGGAAACGGACTCAGAAAAGGCAATCTATATGGTATGTTGCCCCAAACCGTTTTTTTTGGGGGAGAGGGGGTGGGGATTTCACTGGATCTACATTACTGTCACTCCTGTCTTCCTCTTTAACACCTTCTTACTCTTCCCACTTTAATGTTCTCTTTTTAAATTATTATCTGTACATGTATAATGCCTGTGTATATTATGTTCACAACTGTATAAGACCGATGAGTTCCTTTAGCAAATGTTTTTGATTCCAAGCTATCTATATTTTGATGGTGAGCATTATTGGTTGCATTTACTGTTTCTCTCTTATGCAGGAGTGTGAAGCAAATGCCCTTGATTGGGTCAGATACTCAGAACCCTTTCTCCTTGGGTTCCCAGGACTTCCCAGGACTTTGTCGTTGTTTCACTTTCTGGCAATGGGGAAAGGAGAACACCAAGGTTGTTTTAAGCTTCTACGCCTTGTTCCTTCTCATGTCATTGGTTAGAATTCGATCATGTGACAACGTATAATTATGAAAATGGCTTAGAAGTGTAGACTAGCTGTAAACTAATAGATTTTGGTGGCAAGTTTTATCTGAAACACAGTCTCCAAATTTTCTTCTTTAATGAGTTGAAATGACAAGATCAAAGTCAAATGCATGTATTGTATTATTATGTTCTTATAAAGTCAGCTATGGGTATACTTTTACTGTAAGTAGTTAGAATGAAATCCGAACATTCATTCCAAGTTTCCAGCTGTGCCCACTACAAAGGTCATATAAACGGAAGCTTCTCTAGAAAGGACTTGGTAAGATGGAGCTGTGGCTTCTAAAGTCCAGGCTTGGTCAAATGCTGACAGTTCGTCTCTGTCACTTACAAGCCATGCATTTTGAACAGGATATTTAATATCTGAGTTCTTCCTGGGTTTTGGGTTCTCTGTATTCAGAAAAATAGGGGATCCAGATGATGGCTCAGGCAGTAACGTACTGGTCACTCAGTCATGTTTGATCAGCCTGTGTTTGATTCCTATGGTGCACATAACAAGCCACATATGATGATTTGTACCTTTAATTCCATCTCTGTAGAGTTAGAGTCAGCTGGTCCTTAAGCTTACTG
>NC_022017.1:21143079-21156721 GCF_000317375.1 Microtus ochrogaster | reverse complement strand
ACACACACACACACACACACACACACACACACACACACCACTCATTAATATATACAAGTCTTCAACAATTATTGTGAGAATTAAATGTACCTAGAATATCATCAACTAGTACAATGAAAATCTATCAAATGACACTTTGTGTCTCTTTTACTGCTGTTTGGATATAAAATGTCCCATGAAGAAAGCCCATGTGCTAAAGACTTGGTGCCCAGCTGTAGACACTGTTGAGAGATGACTGGCTCAGGAGAGAGATAGCCTCTTCACAGATTGGCTACCAACGAACTTTCTGTATGCAGATGAGACCTGGTTGGAGGAAGCAGGTCATTGGACACATGTCCTGATATGCACATCTCCCTCCCTTTCTCTGTGTTGCCTGGCTTTCAGGAAGTGAGCAACCTCACAGTGTCATAGCCTGGCTCAGCGATGCTCTGTCTCTCCAGGACCCGGAAACAGAGCTGGGATATGGTGAATGCAAACTTTGGAAACAATGAGCCAACATAAACTGTCTTGCTTTATCTTGCTACTCTAAGAAAATGCACTTTTATTTATGGGAGTATAGAAGACATCTCCAGCACTCAGTTCTGCCTTTCCACCACAGGGTTTGGACTCAGGTCAACAAACAGTCTTGGCAGCCAGCACCTTTACCTGCCAAGCCATTTACTAGGTCTTAATTTGCATCTATCACATACTTTGTTACAACGGATTGTTTACTGCTGTACTTTCCCTATAAGATCCTTTCTGACTTTAATAGTCTTCTATAATTTAGAGATAAAATTAAAGTAAAATAAGTTGCCTCCCATATTACTTCAATATTATCTTTCTGTTATACAACTTGTCTTGCTGGTATACATGCCAACAATGCATGTTTTCTCTTTTTGTTCATTCATTCTCCATGTGAGTGATTAATTCAATATATGCTTTATTCTTTTCCAGAAATGACAGTTTCAATCTCAGGAAATCTCATACAAGTCTTACTAAAAATATCGGTCCTACCCTCCTATCCTCCGCCCCAATTTAATCCCATCTGCTCCATCATTCGTCTTTAAGCCCTTGAACCACTGTATTCTATTTCTTCTCACTTGAAAGGTCCCTGCCTAGGGCACTCTACTAATTTCCTGACCTTGACAGGTCTTCCAAATGGACCACATATATCTGAAGAGTCAAAGCTAACATAAATTAAAGAAGTTTCTACATCTGTCCTTCTGAGTCTGCGTTACCTCACACAGGATGATAGTTACTACTCCCATCAATTTGTCTGCAACTTTCATAATTCCATTTTTCTTAACAGCGAAATAATATTACATTGTGCAAATATACCCCATTTTCATTATCCAGTCATCAGTTCATAGGCACCTAGGCCGTTTCTGTTTCCTGTCGACTGTGAAGAGAACAGTAGCCAACATGAATAAGCTGTTTCTGTATGTTGCCGTTACCTGTATGTTAGGATATAGAATCTTTTCTGTACATGTCCAAGAGTGATTGGTAGAGCTGTATTATGTGGTACATTCATTTCTAGCTTTTGGAAGAATTGCGACACTAAATTTCAAAATGGCTTTGCCGATTTGCATACTCACCGGCAGTGAATATTTAGTGTTCCCTTTCCCCCAACCACACCAGAGTTTATCATCATTAGTTATTCTTTTAATCTTATAAATCCTGACTACATAAAGATGAAATGTCAAGTAGTATTCATTTGCATTACCCTGATAGCAAAGAATGCTGATCAAAAAAAAAAAAAAGTATCCAGTACAAGGTCCTTGATCCATTTGGAGTTGAGTTTCTTCAGGTTAAGAGATAAGACTTTCATTTCATTCTTCACATGTCCAGAATAACCAAGCATATTTGTTGAAGATTCCTTTTCTTCACTGCATTGTTGGTCTCTATTTCAAATTCACATGGCTGTAGGACTGTGGGTTTATGTGTGGGTCTTCAACTGCATTCTGCTAATCAACGACTCTGGATTTTGAACCAGTGCCATACTGTTTACATTACTTTAGCACCATATATAATTTGAAATCAAGAATGGTGATTGTTCTAGTAGATTATTATTATTTAGGGGTTTTTGGCCATCCTGTACCCTTTGTGCTTTCATATGATAGTCAGGATTAGTTTCTCAATTTCTGTGAGGAATTTTGCTGGAGATTGCATTGAGTCTGTAGATTGATTTTTGGTAGGGTGCCCATTTCCACAATATTAATCCTAGTGATCCATGAGCATGGAACATCTATTCATCTTCTGGAATTTTCTTTAATATTTTTCATGCCTTAAAGTTTACATTGTATACGTCTTTACCTAATTGATTTAAGGTGTGTGTGTGTGTGTGTGTGTGTGTGTGTGTGTGTGTGTGTGTGTACTTGAAGAATTATGACTGGTATTGTTTTCCTGATGTCTTTCTCTTTATGTTTGTGTGGATATAGGAAGTAAAAGTAAAGATATCTTATCCAAGTTAAACAAATATGTTTTTCATATATGCCTTTTTTTTGGTTGTGAGCCTAGCCTTTAACGGCTGAGCCATCCCTCCAGGCCCATATTTGCCTTTTAAAATTAAGATTTTAAAATTTAAAAAAAAAATGCTAGCATGCTTTTCCTCACTTTCCATTATTCTCTGCATAGCGTGTATCTTTGCTTTTGTAACAGAGCAGACAGAGAAGCAAGACCTTGACTCTCACTGTTCCTCAGTTTTTATTAAACAGAATACAGTGTTTTGTGTGCTGTTCCCTCTCTAGGAGCTGCTTAATTTTGTCTTCTTGGGGTGACTGTCCTTACAAAGGGTGAGACCTTATATCTTTGAGAGGGTTTAATTCAAGGTAGAAAGTACTAGAAATTCAATTTTGCCTTAAATCCAATTCACAGCCTGTTACTGGGTCTTCAAGTAAGGGGTAAAGCTGGTATTTTTTATATTCATCTGTCTGATTCTTGTATTTCTAAAATTGGTTCCCTGTTGGGGAAAGGAGGTGCAAGTAATTATCGCCCTCCAACTGCAGCAACCACCAGGAAGTCTCCGCAGGGTAGCGGGGAAAGCAAGGAAAAGCAGTCTACAGGAAGAGAGACTACAGGGACTTGAAAAGATAAGCTCAAGTCAAATCCACAGCTCAGTGACACTTTAATTTGTTATTATAGTTTCTTCTTCAACTCTGGCTACATTTCTCTCTCCCTTTGGAGTCCAAGAAATACATATAAATCTTAAGAATAAATGGTTCTTTTGGGGGGAGTTGTAGACTAAGACCCCCAGAACATTTTAGAAAAAACATACTATTTTTTCCATCACGTTAGGAAAGTGTCCAAATTGTATTTTAATAAATAGTTATCCTACCTGAAGGATTAACAGATACCAAAGAACACCACAATTACAGGCTTCTGTTCTGCTTTGGATGTCTTCATCACAAGCCTTATGCGTGGAGAGACAAACAAGAACAGTCAGAATTGATGTAAAATGAATTTCCAGGGCTGGAGTCACAAGCTGCCCTTTGTAACAACTCTGTGTCCTGAATCTAAATGAGAGGGAGAGATGCAATCCACATTTATTACAAGCAGTCCACACTGGGAGGTGACACTTGCGGGTAACTTCAGCCTGAGGACCACAAAGTGGCTGAAAAATTAGCGAGGTAATGCCAAGTCACTTATTAAAATTTTAACTATATATAATGTCATCTTGAATAAAGTATGAGATCACTTCAGTTGAAGGGCATTAAATCATGTGTGCTGACTACATTGGCTTTGCCCATTTTGTCAAGATTTAGAATGCAGAGCGAGCGAGGAACTCTGGCTCTTCTAATGAAACCTCTAGAACATTCAAAAGTTCCATTCAGAATCATGCATGGGCACGTGCCGAATTAAGAAGAGAGGAAAGATTTCACTACTGAAAAAAAATCATTTCAATCATTTCAGACAAGCTATTCGGGGAAGGAAGTATTAGAATACTGTTTTTCTGATACGAAGGGAATGGGTTTAGTGCTAACTATACTACCTGTGACCCAAGCCAGTCTGCTGGAAGCTAAATGACTGTGCTGTGGCTTTGGGTTTCACCACTTCGTGCTGCCTGATGTTTCTCACACGGATGGGTGTTTGCAGTGCTGTGTCCTGACCCTGACTGCCCGCTTCTGACTCGAGCTCTGCTTCCACTTCTATACTTTTCTTTCATTGTTTCCATCTTGAGACAGGCTCTCCCTTGGCTGTCAAAGCCTTCATCTTGACATTCTCCTGCATCATCAGCCTCTTAGATGACTGGCTTTGCAGGCCTGTGTACCAGGTGTGACTTCACTGATCGCTGAGACCCAGTTCAGTCTCAACACTGCCATACTGTTAAGTGCCTATTCACATCAAGTCCTTTCATTGTGTATTTATGTCCCCCCTTTAACCGAGTGATCACAGGCATATCACAGCCAAAAAAAAAAAACCAATGAACCAACCTACCAAACAATTAAATAGACACAAGAGAGAGAGAGAGAGAGAGAGAGAGAGAGAGAGAGAGAGAGAGAGAGAGAGAGAGAAAACAGGAGTTTTGAAAACCTCTATAATCAGAATGCTAAAAGATTTGAAGTAAACATAAAGAAGCGTTGGGTACATAGTGTGAGCCAAAACAAGGAATTTATAAAAAGGACCCCAAACAGTAATGCTACATTTTAAAAGCATTCTGTCAAAAAAAAAAAAAATGGTGACTGGCTGGCTGGACCTGATTTGTTTACCCGAATGCCCAAAGCTCTGTGCTCAGTCCCTGCCACCACATAAACTGTTGGCGAATGCCTATCTTACCACCACTTAAAAGATAGAGGCAGGAGGATCATCCTCAGCTACCTGGAGGCCAGTGTGTGTATGTGGTGGGGGGATATATGAAATAGCCTTCAAAAATAATAAAAAAATAATTTTTATAATAACAGGGGAAGAAGTCTTCCACTATTTACCACAAAGTGGATGGAATTAGAAAATATTATGTTAGCTTAAATAAACTGCAAATGGAAAGGTAAGTGCCCTGGATTCCTTCTTGTGTGTGCACATTCAAATCTAATGGACGTAAAGGAGGGTGGTGACCACCAGAGCAGGCACAGGGAGGTAGTAGATGGAAAGAGGAAGATTTGAGTGGTTTGTCCTAGGTGTGTATGGCAGTTACACATTTAAAAGCAAGGCATATTTCTCAGACTTTCCTAGGAATAAAAACCAAAACTATATACATGTTTTGAAAATGACTGATATAGGAGAAACCACAAGGGGCCTGAGAGACGTCTCAGCAGCTAAGCGTATTGACTGTCCTCACAGAGGACTCAAATTCTCTTCCCAAGACCAGTGTATGGTGGCTCACAAGCACTTGTAACCAGCACAGTGGGATCCAGCACCTCTAGCCTTCAAGAACATCTATGCTTGTGTGCAATATTCACATGCCATCACACACACGTGATTGATTAAAAATAAATCTTTAAAGAAAGAGAAACCTTGGAAATTACAGAATAATGATTTTAGTGTGACAATAGATGTACAGAAAGGCAAAATGTGTTTTATGGTGCATTTGAAATTTTTCTTTATTTTATATTATTTAATACTTATGTGATTAATCATTATTTTCTACATTATTAGGAAATAGCTGCATTATTAATTCTAAAACTAGCTACGGTAAGTGAAGAAAATGCTTCCATGGAGTCTCAGGGTTTCTGTTTCTGCAGCTGTAACTGGAGGTCTTTCCCCCCATTTTCCAGTTCCCAAAAATCCTCTCTAATGCTTAATATTAATTACAAACTGTTTGGCTTATTAGCTCCGGCTTACTATTAACTAGCTCTTACAACTAAAATGAACACATTTCTATCATTCTATATTTTACCATGAGTCTTATGTCTTTTTACCTCACATCTTGCTTCTCTGATGGCTGCTGGCGTCTCCCAAACTGCACCTTCTTTTTCCCTGTGCCATTGTTTGGATTTCCCTCCTGGATCTATTCTGCCTGGCTATTGGCCAAATCAACTTCTTTATTAACCAATGGCAATAAAACATACTCACAGCATACAGAAGGGCGTCCCTCATCATGTGAGGAGATATCACAACCAAAAATCATGTTGGGGAGGAAAGAGTTTACTTACACTTTAGCCTTGCTGTTCATCCACTGAAGGAAGTCAGGACAGGAACTCAAAAAGGGCAGAATCCTGGAGACAGGAACAGATGCAGAGACCGTGGAGGGGTGCTGCTTGCCAGCTTGCTCCCCACGGCTTGCTCAGCCTGCCTTCTTATAGAACTCAGGACCAGCAGCCCAGGGATGGCACCACCCACGATGGGCTGGACCCTCTCCCACTGATCACTAAATGAGAAAATGCCTTACAGCGGGATTTCACGGAGGCCTTTCTCAAGGGAGGCTCATTCTTCTGATGACTCTAGCTTGTGTCAAGTTGACACCAAACCAGCCATTGCACATGGAATTTTAAGTTTCCCCAGCCTCAGAGGTTTAGTTCTAAATTGTTATGTTTATTGTACTAAATGTTTGAAACCAAACACCAAAGGACGAGTATTCATCCAGAATGCAGGGAATTATATGCAAATGAATTAACTCCCTCATTAAGGACCCATCAAGCAGGGATGAAAATAATACAATTAAGACTTAATTTCTTTAGTGTCAGTTTGTAGTAATCATTAGGCTAGACAATTTCATATGAAAATCAATCACATCTGTCTTCCTTCCACAGCCTAGAATATCACTCCATCAGCTGCATGTGGCAGGCACTTATTTAGCATGGAGGTAGCATGGAATTTTGGGACTTGTCTCCCAGTTGGTTCCTCTTCTCATCCCGTGTTAGATTTGGGCATGGTTCACTTAACACATAGACCACTCCTCTGGCAGCTTGGTCTCATAGCATAGCCACATTCCTGTTTCAGTTACTCAACTTCTCTATTGCTTTAGGGACTCGTGGTCAGTCTTGACCTGTGACAACCAATCACAGTAGTTGTATCTCCACCTCTGTTCTAAACACAGAGTGCTCAAACCTTCATCTCTGGTCTTCTCTTTCCCGCTATGCTTCTGCCAATACTCCAGTTGCTCCTCTGCATTCTGCTTGCTCAGGCAGTTTGTTCAACCACTGATGGTCTCTTCATCACCGCTTCTTCATCTATTCCCACCCACAGGTCCCACTTGTTGCCCGGCAGAGCCGTTGCTGTGATGCACTCACTGTTTGATGTCATCTCACGACCTTGTCTCTTCCCACCTTCGTGTCTTCACTTGGCATGTAGCATGCTTTACTGTGACACACTGTCTAGGGGAGCCTTTTCTCTTCTCACCTCTGCACCATCACTGGCCCGTGGCATGCTGTCCTGTGACAAAGCATCATTTGGTCTCATGGCACACCCTTGCTTTATTTTACTCATGGTGATTAAATTCAGCTGTTGACCCACTGTCCAAAAATGTGGCTGGAAGGTCTAGACTACAGTCACATCCTGAACATCATACACGTAGAAAGGATAAGCCATAAAGATTGCCTAATACCGGATCACCGACCAACTGGATCACCTAAACCATTCGCTCTCCCGTTACGTTCTCATCTGCCTGTTTTTCTTTTTTGTTGCTTTTTCGAGACAGGGTTTCTCCTGGAACTTTCTCTGTAGACCAGGCTGGCCTTGAACTCACAGAGATCCACCTGTCTCTGCCTTGGGAGTGCTGGGATTAAAGGCTTGAGCCACCACCGCCTGGCTGCTTCTCTTTAAAGCGCTAGCAGTTCCCTTCCATGGGTAATCATGCTTTGTATATTCTTGACAAAGCAAGGGACCACCCACAGCCATTTAATTCTCATTGGCAACCATGCCTCTATTTTTTTCTTTTTATTCTAATCACCAGTAGGCAGTAATCTCGGTTCCAGTTCTCTCTTCTTCTAAAATCCATGTTAGCATTCTTCTCTCTTTCCTCTCCAGCCAGACGTTTCTCCTTGCTCTGGATGCTGTCCCCTAGAAGATGAATGCTAGACACCCTTGTTTTTCCTGTACGAGAAATCATTTAGTGCCACTGCTAGTTTTCTTTCACTTTTCCCACCAAATATCCCTGAAATAATAACAGAGATTCACTTTTGTTTTATTTTCAGTCTTTGAAGCTACTCCAATTAGGTATTTGCTCTAAATATAGCAGAAAACTTGACAGCAAAATAATCCACTGACCAATGTTCAGGTTTTGTCTCCTAGACCTAACCCTGGCTACTGCTCTATCCTTCTTGATACACTGTTCCCACACAGCCTGTGAGACATAAAGTCATGCTTACCTTTGCTTCTTTTATTCGCTTTCATTTGATACAATGTCCTCACCTTCCAGCCTTTATGATCACCATATCTCTGTCCAAAGGGAATCATCAGTTGTAATATAATAGCTATAGGGACCAGAGTGCCACTTACTGAGTACATGAAAACCAACAAGTTCAGCCAATGACTTGAGATCTCATTCAATATTAAAGTTCAGAGTTTGTGTCCGTCTGTGGCTAGTGCCCCTGCTGTGGCCGTGGCCATGGAACTCTTTGCCTATGCCTGTCCTTACAAGCCCAATGACTCACACCTTTCAGAAACCACCTCATAATGTTTGCTGAAACATCTATGGCTCCAGCTTAGACCTTTATCTGACCTTCAGATTTCTGCCTCTTAATTTCTCATTTGAGTGAATAATTGGCAGCATCTATTAAAAATTGCCACAGCCCTCTTGGTACTCCTGTCATTCCTCTCTCTTCACTGTCTCCCTCATCAATACCTTGGCAGGGATTGCTTCTATGATCTCCTATGGATACTAAATACCATACACAAAATAGTGCATGGTTTGTATATAGCTCATATGCCTTTCCTCAAGTCCCTTAAATAATATTTGGATTATTTAATCCTAACAAGGTATAAATATTATATAATAATTGTTTTATTTCCACTGTTTAGGAAACAGCAATAAAATACTCTGCACTTGTTCAGTAGAGAATCTCTTCAGATAGTTCGGATCTGTGGTTGTAGCCTCTTTGTTCAGGCACTGACTCTACATCCTAAGGGGAACCAATTCAGGAACACTGGGCTATTCCTGAGAGCAACTAATCTCGTGCCTCACTTATAACCCCCTCAGATGGTCCTTTGGCTGTAGTCAAAATTAGCATGGATTCTGATGCTTTCCATTACCATAAAGAGCTCTTGCCACTATGGCAGTAGCATCTCAATGGTCCCAACACTTGAGTGTTTGCTCCATCTTGCATCAGGTGTTGGAATATTATTGCCAGAGGGATTACTTTAGACATAAATCAAGTTATTTTATTTCCATCACCAAACCCTTTAATAATGTTCAAAATACTTACAATAAAGGCACATTTTGTTGACTTTTAAATCCCCACATGATCCAGAATTTTTGTTATTTCTCTCTCCTCATCCATCACTACTGCTTTTCATTTTCATTACCATCCATTAACATGAACCTTCTTGAACTACTGTCAGCAAACAGTAGGCAGGTTCTTGACTCATTACTAAAAAGAAATCATGGGTTAAGGATCAGTGATAGAGAACTTGCTAAACATACTCAAGTCAACATACAGCACCACCCAAATATGAGTGTGTGTGTGTGTGTGTGCACATGCACGCACGTGCATGTGTGTTTTTAATCTCTGTGTATCAGTAATTTCATCACTCAGTGTAATACACATATACATTGGGGAGACTAATAGTTAAAATGCTTAAATTTGGAGGAGGGTTCAATTCTCAACTATCATTTCTTTATGTTATATTTATTTTCAAGGAGGCTTAATTACTGCAAAGTTCTTTATATTTATATGATTTATTTTTGTTTTTTTGTGACAGTGTTTGTCTGTGTAACAGTTCCGAAACTCACTTTGCAAACCAGACTGACCTCAAACTCAAAATGATCCATCTGCCTCTTCCTCCTGAGTGATGGGATTAAAAGCATGCACCACCATTGCCAAGCTCTGAAAAGTCCTTAACTATTGCAAAGACTGCGTGGATTATAACTTCCAAATATGGAAGCCCATCTTTGATTAAATTAATTGCAGTGAATACAAACAACTATGTTTTTCTGGTTCCAGAATAATGCTTGTTTCCTTCTTGCTCTGAGCTATACAAGTCATTAAAAACTGCTATAACCAGAACGTAAACCAAAAATATATATTTGACAAGAGTCTAATGGTCACCCTACTCAGAAAACAACAGGGGTGTTTTATCAAAACAAGGATTGCCCTCAGATAGCGAAGCATCCAGTTAGTAACTGCAAAGGCCTGTAGTGTTTACTTACATCAAACTGAGCTGTGTGACTCATTTCCAGACAGTTTGTTGTATGAAAGGAGGGTGTAGAAGCCAGAGAAAGCAACTCTCAATCTATTCAAAACCCCAAGATAATTCCTACCTACTAAAGAGTAGGTTGTGTTCTTTCTGTCAATCAAAATCCCAGAGCGAAGTTACAAATGCCACAGAAACAAGAAGGGACACAGAGACTTCCCTCCAAATGCCAACCAGCACCCGAGACAACGCACTGCAGGAGCCACTCAGAAGTCTTCCTGGAATAGAAATATGCCCACATATTAAACTTCTACTGGCAAGCCCCAAAACAATTCTGAAATGAAGTCCATGACCCTGGCATTTTCTGCATTATCTTGTGCCTGCATACACTGCTTCATCTACACAAAATTGGTTATATTAGCATTAGCAGCTGAGTTTAGGCTTTCTGCCCTGCTAAAAAATGTTGGTTTTGAAGATTATGAGTCTATTTATAAATGTTTAAGAGCAAAGCCATATTCTTCACAACAACAAAATCCACAGCTGTCTCTGAAGTATCCTTGGTGTTAAAGCTCCCCATGCCCTGGTACAAGTGAACACCAGAGCAGCAATGCTTTATTCTGAGCCTGACTGAAGTACTGCATGGAATTGATTGCAGCCAACTGTCCAGTGAGTTTATTGTCCAATGGGTACTTACTAAGCTTTCTGAGAACTGGTAAGCCACAGGTCTACTGTCCTATCAGTATAACACTATCTCTCTCTTGTCTTTCACAGTAGCAGGCTTGGTTTAGATTCACCATGTACTCATATTCCTAAAATCCATTCTAACATATTTGAATGTTCTAAATTCCTGTAGGATGAACTAGTTTACAAAACAGGTTTATAGGGCTCTTGACCTGAATCCCATTGCTCTGTCAGGCTGGGATTTTTCAGGACCCTGCTTTTTCTTGACTCAGAATTATAGTCAATTTAATAAAAAATATGTCTCCAGATATTTTGTATATAGAAGTAGCTCTCTCTCATAAAGACAGAAGAGTCAATAATTCTTGGATGAAGCAAAGCTAGCCTGACCCTTGACTAAGTGCAATTTTCTGACCTGGTGATGACCTGCGGAATCCTATTTCGGATAAAAAAAAAAAGCAAACAAAAACAAAGGCCCACTGGTTTGTCAATATACGACAATGATGCAATCATAGTTACAGATATGACAAGAAATTCCAAAAGACCCCAACAAATTGCATGATCCAGGCCAGTGAAAAGGAAATGCCAACCATTTTTTTTTCTATCTGTCTAATGTGTAATTTGTTATCTGATATGTAGAATAACAGCTTATACGTGAAAACCGTGGCATGAAGTTTGCTTATCCATAAAGAAAAGACAGGGAGTAAGTAAGGACACAGAGTAATAATAGCCCATAAGTGATAAGGGGAAACTTTTGTACCTTTTTGCTTGTGATCTCATTTGCTTGCATTCGGGTGTGTGCATACAGCTGAAACAATAATCCAGAAGGAAAGTGTCTTGGTTTAAGTCAACTTGATACAAACCAACAAAATTTTGGGAAAAAGGGCTCTGATTTAAGAGAATGAGATTTGCTGACAGACAGGTCTATAGTGCATTTTCTTCATTAATAATTTATGTGTGGGGTCTCAGATCACTACAGGTGGCTGTTCCAGGATACTTCATTACACTATAAACCCCACGTTTGAGTTATTTACTGGAAAAACCTGTTCCTAGTTGTGGTGTGGCTAATACCTAGCATATACCTTTAATCATAGAGCTTTTTGCTTGAATATTATAAATAGGATTAAATAAAATCAACCATAGGTCAAGAGGCCAAGCAAGCAACCAGTTTTCAGGAAATGATGTAGGATGATTAAGGAAAAAAAAAACACAGATAGTCAAAGGAACTCAGGAGGAAGGAAAGAGAAAAACAGGAAGCAGGGGACAGGGCTATTTTGGTTTGAGGAGGCCTTTATGAGACTGGGATTACAAATTGCTCCTGAAAAAATGAAAACGGGAGATTCTATCAATTATCTAGGATATAAAATGTAGTTATAGAAAATTTGGCCACAGAAAGTACACCTCAGGGAACGTCAATTACAAACTTTTAAAGCTTTTCAAAAATTCCTAGAAGATATTACATGGCTACAACTCACAATTAGATAATCTACTCCAGGAGTAACTAATTTATTTTAAGCTTTTTAAGGTGATAAGGACTTAAATAGTCCTTATTAAATTATTATTAACTGATAATAAATTATTAGCTGAACCTGAGAGAGATTGACTCTGGTAGAAAAGAAACTACAGGATGCACATGTGGATTACTTGGATCTGAACCTTGATTGTATTTTAGTTGTTTGGCCTTCTACTCTTTCTCACACAGGAATGCAAAGAGGATAATATCTTATAATGAATATTTTTAGCAGGCAGATAAAAATTGAAGATTTATGTAGATAAATTTTCTGAATTTATTCTGAAAGGAAAAATGAGACTTCATCAAATTAGCATGAATTTCCCCAGCAGAAATTGTGGTGCCTTTTACTAATACTTAAATTGTCTCATTATGGTAGAAAATTAACATTGGCAAAGCACTTGCACTAGGCTTTTGGGGGGAGAAATTAATAACAAATATTCCAAACGCAAAAGACTTCAGATTATAAAAAGAACTAATTGGATTCTCCCACATATACTAAAAAGGGGCGCCAATTTCTGAAGTCCCTACATTCCATACTGATGCAAAGAAATCCTCAAAGGTGGGTTACAAATTAGAAATAATAAGTAAAGTGCCTCAAAGCCCTTATGATTCAGTTTAAAAATCAGAGCTGCACGACATTCTTATGGTATTATTAGATTTTCCTGAATTTCTTAATATAGCCACTGACTTTCAATATGCAGGAAGAATTGTTTTACATATTGAAGCTACTGAACTTACTCTGCATGATTCAAAATTAACTTTGGCATTTATTCCAATACAATAAGTAATCAGAGATAGAAATAATCCATAGTCTATAACACATATCAGACCCCATTTAAGTCTACCAGACATGCCAGCACAGGAAAATGACAAATGACAAAACTGATCAGCTATTAATAGATTGCTAGAATTCTCAGAATTTAATAAGGAACACCATGTTAACAGCAAAGATTTGAAGAAAGATTTCTCTATCCCTTGACAACAAGCCAAGGAAATTATAAGGAAATGTACTACTTGTTCTTTGTATAACCAAACTTCATTACCTGCAAGAAGTAACCCAAAAAGTACCCAAAGAAATGAAATTTGTCAAATTGATATGTTTCATTTTGCAAAATTTGGAAAATTAAAATATGTGCACCACATCATAAATACATATTCAGTATTTCAATGGGGGACTGTTTTAAGTTCTGAAAAGGCTAATTCTGTATTACACACTTCTTAGAAGTTATGACTATTATGTGGATACTT
>NC_022017.1:21140716-21141169 GCF_000317375.1 Microtus ochrogaster | reverse complement strand
GGACTGGGACTGAATAAGCATGGGATGAAACCGGACTTTCTGAACATGGCGGATAATGAAGGCTGATGAGAAGTCAAGGACAATGGCACTAGGTTTCGATCTTAATACATGAACTGGCTTTGTGGCAGCCTAGCCTGTTTGGATGCTCACCTTCCTGGTCCTGGATAGAAGTGGGAGGACCTTGGATTTCCGCAGCGCAGGGAATCTGGACTGCTCTTCATTCTGGAGAGGGAGGGGGAATGGAGTGGGAGGGAGAGGAGAGGGAGGGGAGTGGGGGGAGGGGGCGATGTGTGCTAGGAGGGGGAGGGATGGGAATTTTTTTTGCAACAACTAAAAAAAATAAAATAAACAAAAAAAGAGAATTTCAAAGGAAAAGAATAATAAAAATATTTTTGAATGATAATTTACCAAAGGCACACTTGCTTTACTAGCATGAAATGAAATTATTTTTAT
>NC_022017.1:21112851-21140451 GCF_000317375.1 Microtus ochrogaster | reverse complement strand
GGCACCTGGAAGCCCCTCTAGGTCCAAGTCTCTTCCCAACCCTAAGATGGCTCCCTTAATTAAGATATGTGCTTCCCTGCTCCCCTATCCAACCTTAAATATTCTTTTTTAGCCCCAGTCTAATTAAAAATTAGATCTAGCTTTGTAATTGGAGTGTGTCTCTCTCTTTCTCTAAACCCAAGAATACTAATTAAAGTGAAATCCAAAATTTCTGTCTCATATCCGAAGAGTCACCTCATATAGGACAGAAGAAAAACAAACATTTAAGGATTATTTTATTGCCACTAATCTCATAATCCTTTGGTTTTATATTGACCCTTTAACAGCTTTTCTTAAGGTATAAATTTCTGTAAGATTAATAAAATTGTGTTATATTAATCTATATTATATTATATTATTATGCTGCCCTGAGGAGCATTTCATTGTCCAGGTTGAGAGTTATAAAGAAGGCAGCTCAAGACAGATGTTTTATATACTTGTGATTTTGTTTTAATGAAAAGCTCCTCAGGGGCTGAATGTGTTTGAGATGGCATGTCTCGGGAGGATTCTAGGCATCACCTGAAGAGATAGACTTCACAGTAATGACATCAAGAAACATCTCCATCTGCAGAAGGAAGTAAACTATAGGCAACTGCACTTGATATAATTCAGTCATGTTACTAGAATAAATGACAACAGATACCCCAAGATAGCACTGAGGCATAGTGGAAAGCCCCCCAAAACACCAGATAGACAGCATAAAGGAAGACTGTGAAACCTTGACTGTGACAATAACAGAACCATCTAGGACTGCCCAGGATGGGAACAACTGGAGAACTGCCATATAAACAGGTTCCCCCCCCTTTTTTATTAAGCATTGCCAGACGTAAATGTTGATGTATATTTTAAGATTTTATCATGATATTAATAGTCATATAGAGTACTAACTAATTGTAGAAATGGTTTCATCTACCTTCCTGTACATGACTGTTGAAATATGAGCGGCGGGGCTACGTTCCTGGCATCCGGCTGCCCGCACGGCTAGCTTTATACCCAAATAATTACACGGAAATTGTATTCTTTTAAACACTGCCTGGCCATGATTTTGGGTTTGTGTCTCTATCAGTTTTCTGCACTGAACCATGAGCAGGCCTAACAGCAACCTTTGAAGTCTCCAAAAGGAGGATGGGGTCCCAAAAATGATAATTCCTCCAGGACTATGACAGCACCACTAAGCTGAAAAACACCACCATAGATTGTCTTGGGGCTACAAATTACTGAATGATGTGGCTAGTTGAGACGATCCAGCCTAACAGGCCACTCCAGCCAGAACTTGAGACAAGCCCTGCACTTCCCCATTATGCAGGGACTGGACGACCTACCTCTGTTAGTCTGTCTCACTGTCTTCCTTTTGTCTGAAAAGATGCTCAGAGTAGTCATTGTCCTCTTTGTTCAGGCCTCTGTTGTTGAGAAGGCCATGTCCAACAGCTGCGTGTATGGAACTTGAGCTTGCAACATTCTGGAAAATGTTTGTCTGACATAATTATGTGTGTTAGTAAGACTCAGGAATGGACTCTGGGCAGTAGATCTGGCATGAGGAAAATGTTTACCTATCTGGGAAAGTATCTGGAAGACAAGGGAGTGTAGAAACATGAGATGGAGAATGTATATTTTCAGGAAGTTCCACTAAATACGAGACAATCAAGATACAGGACACGTTTACATGTGGTCAGCGAGTATTAGTATCCCAGTGATGGCTTAGCAGTGCCCAGAGATATCTAACTTTTTCATTTATTGCTTATGGTATATTCTTGAAGAAGAACATGTACTCCAATTATTCCTGAAGGTTCAGGCATTCCCTTAGGGGAGTGCAGAAGACAGAGGTGTGGAGGGATGATAATTAGCTTTTCTCTGCTCCCTGAAGGGCTTAGTTCCCTCCTTTTCTATTTTCTTTTAATAGCCTCCTATCCTGGCAAAGAGCCTTGAGGGCCTGAACACAGGCACTTTAGTTAAATCATTTCCCTTGATCTTTACAAAACAGGCCCAGGAGTAGGATGGTGTTGAATTTAAACCTTCTTATTTGCCTACACTTCTCTGTCATCCAGCTTATACTGTGGCTCAAGGGAGTACAGAAAACTATTAGCTATGATTTCTTTCAATTCTCTGGACCAACATTAAAGCATTTTCTTTAGGTCATGTTGTAGACAACTATCAAGACCTTTCCAGTGGAGAGAAGTGAGTCCTTAGGATATGATGGTTTGAAAGTCTCTTTTTATCTGACCCAGATGTTCCTGGGTAAACCTATAGTTCACAGAAGAATCAGAGACCTGGGTTTGAATTGCTTCTCTCTTGGCTTACTCTATTCTGGCAGAACTTCAACCAGTCTCTTAACGTTTATATTGTCTCTCTCCAGAATCACAATATTAAAATGTTATTCTTTGTCATGATAATTTCTAATAATATTTTTGTTAATCTAAGGGGAATACTGTCTCTTTCCTAAGAAGATGATAGATGATAGATAGATGATAGATAGATAGATAGATAGATAGATAGATAGATAGATAGATAGATAGATAGATAGATAGATAGATCCCAAACTATTAGCCTACTAGAGGCAAAGAGACTTACTTATGCGAATGGCTTTGGCTTTTGCTTTGTTTTTCAGTTGTCATTAAGGTTAAATGTGCACTCCTAACTTCATATCCTTACAGATGAACTTTCTTCAGTAAATTATCAGGGAGATATTGAGAACATGTAGATAATAATAATGGAGCATAAAGGTAGATTATAGTGGTACAAAGTGTAGAGCCAAGTTAGCTAGGAAGTGGTATATATGTACCCAACATGTAATGTTAGTGCCTGAGCTGTGTCTCAGTCTACCATTCCCTTCATTCTGGTGGTCATCTGGTGAACACTTTCAGGTTCAAAACAGATGTGTACAGCAATGAGAAAGTCTGGGAGTCCGGGGACTGAGCAACCAAACGGAGCGCCATGTTGGCTTGTCATATTCCCATAGCCTTTGCAGTTCAGTCACCACACTGATGTAAGGCCACAGTCTTTGCACTGCTGGTAGCTACACAGTAGCACATGCATCCAACTCTGGTCACAATTCCCTGGTGGGATCCATGTGCACCTCTCAGTACACATAGCTCCTTCTGGAAAACACTTTCTCAGCTTTAAGAGCAATCTTAGCAGCCACTGCCAATATAGCATTTCTCAGAAGGTACAGGCACAGCTATAGCTTCCAGATGCAACCCTAATGAGTAGACAGACATAACATAGATTAAGGGTTGATACAGAGATGAACCTGTTATAATTCTGCTGTCCTTCACTGTCACCTGGGTGCCCTGTCCCTTTAAGAGACAAGCTCTGCCCACCCTCATCTCCCCGCTGTTTCCACCCAGGCAAAATGAGCACTCATCTTCTTTCCTCTCCCTGTCCATCCTTCTGAAGAGGTAACCACTGTCTCTCCCTTCCTCCCTTCCTCTTTCTTTACTTTCTCTCTCTCCTTCTCTGTCTGTTTCTCTCCCCCACCATAACTCTTTACCCTTACCCCCTTCCCAATACCCACCAAATAAACTCTATACCTAAGCTCTCTCTGCATGGCATATCTGTCTTCCTCCTGCCAGGGTTGTGCCACTGTAAATCTTTGATGCTATGAACTCAGCAGCTGAGGACTGCTAGGGATCCTGTAACCTTTGACCTTTCTGTACAGTGGCTTTTCCCACTCAAATTCAATGGAATTCTACACCCCACATGGAGCGGTACGTGATCACACATTGGTCATGCCTCCATGAGTGTGCAATCACTTGGCAGTGGTTCCCCTGAGTAATAAGTAATAAGACCTAGAACCACTAGGCCAACCACTTGCCAATTGGGCATAAAGCCTCTCGCTCAGGTACCCGACTCCATGTGACAGTATAGGGGTTCGGTTTGTGCCCACCCATTCTCACAGCCGCTGGACCTTGTAAGTGAAGACCCAAGGCCCACCTGAGCCGCAGTGCACGCTAAACCTCTGGAATGCTGGGGTTTGGTCTCTGGACCTTCTTACCTCACTCATGGAAATGGCTCCTTCCCGCTCAGATATCAAGCTTCATAACTGCCTATCATCAGCTTACATTCTGCCAATGATTCTTAGTTGGAAATGCAGCCTTTTTTTCTCTCTCTCTATGTTTGTCTGTCTGTCTTTCATCCCCTGTGCATAATCACAGTCATGCTCAACTCTGTCCCACGGGCACCCGCCTGCAGCCTCCCACTGCAGCTAAGCCTGTCTGCTGCAGCTACAAGTTGGTAAGACCCCTTTCTCCGGTCAGCTTTTGCTGGCCATCACCTCCAGAACTCCCAGGGGCAAGGTTCTCGGGCTCTGCCCTAGCACTGCACTCACTGATCTGTGCATTTGTATTTTGGGCCCAACCCTTGGGCCTGGATACGGTTCCCCTCTCGACGTAGTGCCTCTTGGGCAACTGATCTTTCTCACCCCCGTCACCTTGTGGCAAATGGATAAGGGCCTGAGCCAGGCATTGATTTTTCTGTCTCATCTGTGGAAAACAGGCTGACAAAACAATAAACATTTCTAACTTCTACCAGCGGGTGGTTAAATGTAAAGAGTTATACTACATGGGCAACCACGACTGCCGCCATTTTGTTTGCCACAGACTAGTGAGTTTCCGCCCCTAGCCAAACCGTGCCAGGAGCAGGGTCCCCACATGACCTGCTTGAAGCTTTTAAAAATTACTTTTATGCTCTATTACATATGGTATGTTTGTGATGGTTCATCTCGGCAGGGCCCATGACAACCAGAGCTCTATTCATTGTATCTCATTCCAGACTAAGAAAGCAATAAGTCACAGATATTTTAAATTGGTATGGACTTTTACATCTCTTACAACATACTGTATATGTGATCCAACCCTGATTTAAAATATATTAAGCTGTTCTCCACTCTTGTCAGTTTCACTGTTAAGCTTCTATTGCAAACAGTTTTTTCTTCTTTATCTCTCACAAGTATAAATCTTACATGTTAAGTTAAAAACCAGTACAGTCAAGCTTGGACCCAGCTCTCTGGGCAGATCGTATGCTGCTGTAGTCATAACTTATCTATACCTGATAAACAGCCCTCAAGTGCTCAGAGATCTGGGGAATATGGCATTTAAACTTTTAGTTATTAAAAGGCTTTTCATAGCAGAGAGACAGGTTGGCTCCTAGCAGCAGAACTCTATTTCCTCCAAAGAA
Source organism: Microtus ochrogaster (assembly GCF_000317375.1). NCBI lineage: Eukaryota > Metazoa > Chordata > Mammalia > Rodentia > Cricetidae > Microtus > Microtus ochrogaster. The sequence goes on along the minus strand of NC_022017.1, from coordinate 21,135,240 downwards.
GACAGAGGACAGATGGACACAGAACAACGTCTATCTGCAATTTGCTTCATCAACTGCTAAGCACTGATCACTGGGAAAAAAAAAAAAACAAAACAAAAAACAAAAAACAACTGCCTCTCATCTAAACTGAAGGTCTCCAGACAATGGACAGAATCGACTGGAATTGATGGCCTAGCTGTTCAGGAAAAGGTAGGCTTGTCTTCCTACAGATTTAACCCACAGGATCTTCTAAAGCCTGGCAGGTCCTATGCTTACAACAGAAGACAAATACAGTCCTGATGCACCTGCCCTCGACAGCCATGGAGGACACTAAGGAGTGGCTCTACATAGCCAATTGAGTAAGTTCTTTCTCATTTTTTAAATAAATAACTCAAGTAAAATTTTATCCTTCTCAAAGATCTCTGATGCCATTTGATAGCTGAGAGATTTTGTCACTTTAAAAAGGACAACCTCACAGATTTCAGCATAACCTCTGTCTAATAAAAGGTGTTTTAAAGTATACAAATGCAAGTTATTAAGGTGGGTACCTATAAGTTATAAAGGTCTGAGGACAAATGCAAGCTATCAAATTTCTTTCGATATGTTGCCATTCATAGTCTTATATTACAAATAAAATGCTGATAAGATATTAATATAACTCTGGCAGAGTACTATACTGCAAAATCTATATTTTAAACTCTCTTTGATAATTTTCTAAAGATACTTTGCACTGTGCAAAAACATCTGTCACAGTCATTCTGGCATAAATATGCTGCTATTAATACAATGTATGCGTCTGAAACTTACATTTTACAAACTCAAAAGAATTCTTATGAGTTCCAGGGAGCCAAATTGAAGGATTCACCTTAAACAAGTCAGATACACCCCTCTCTTAGTCCCCTGGTCCTGATACCCTCTCCTCCTCAATTACTAGGACCTAGAGAATTTTTTTTCTTCCTTATTCTCTGCTCTGCCAACACCTTTCCAGGTCCAAGAGACACTGGACAGTTCCACACCACATGCTGGACAGGAGTGAAGCAACCAGCTACCCCAGGATGTGACTGGCACCCAGCTTTCTCAGGTCTCCCAAGAATCCATCATCCACAAACCAGCAAGAAGCATTCTTGAGAACTCAATGGCCCCAACCCCTTATCCAGCCATGTCTAACTCCTCACCTCTTTATTATAAGAGAAAGATAGAAATGTTATAATAATGCTTGTCTTTCCTATGACCTGGGTACCCTGTCCCTTTAAGAGACAAGCTCTGCCCACCCCCAATCAACTCCATTTCCCACCTAGGCAAGCAGATCTCCTATCTTCTCTCCTCTCCTCTCTCTCTGTGTCCATCCTTCTGAAGAGGTAACCACTGCCTCTCCCTTCCCCTTTTCTCTTTCCTCTCTTTCTCTGTCCCCCCCTCACCCTCTCTTTCGCCCCCACTCCATAACTCCTTATAATTATGCCCTTCCCAATACCCACTAAATAAACTCTATACCCAAGCTCTCTCCACATGGTGTATCTGCCTGTCTCCTGCCTGGTGCAGTCTCCCACCTGCCAGGGGACCTACCAGGGTTGTGCTGCCATAAATCTTTCAGATCCTATTGGGAATAGCTAAGTACACTAGCATGCCTAGCATGTTCAAATGTCTGAATTCAACTCCTGGTACCACTGACATGGAGAGGAGAAATTCCACATGAAATGACTCTTAGCTATGAGCTTCTTTTGGCCTGAAAATGCTCAGTGAAACCAATCTGATCCATGTCTATTCAGACACAGTTCTCATGTCACCCCTGTTATTGTCCTCAATATTTTTACCTCAGGGAAGATAAGCAGAGTCAAGGAACAGAAAAACAAGAAAAGAGAATTAAGCAAATACATTTTCCTGATCCTGGCACAGGACTTGTGTTCCAAGGGCTATGCAGCGGTTGTAAGGCAAAAATCACTCCAATGTAGAGTTCAAAGACGGAACCTTAAGGTACCCTGAGACTTGAATGTACAATTAACATATTTGATTTCTTTGTCAGAAATGTCAGCTTCCTAACAGTCTGTTAAAATAGAACTAATTAACAAAAAGATCAGCAGTAGATCAAGTAAATAACATTCTAAATGGTTACAGAAAAACAATTCAATTGCACAGAATCAACCACATCAGCTGTAAACACATCACCATTGACACCAATTACCAATATAAGGGCTGCGCTGCATCTCAGCCACACTGCTTTAGAAGCTTTCATTCCTAGATCAGTGTTGCCCCTCGAGGTAGACAGAAATGAATTCATGCTCTGCAGGTGTATAACACAGAATTAATATTAGCAAATTGAAACTTTCCTATGCAGAAAAATTAGGAAGCAAAGTCTTAGAGAAATGGATAAAGGTTTTGATATATAAAGAAAAAACCTTGCTTTTTATTAAAATGGAAAAGGCAGTGGTGTCTATGATCTCCACAGCTGCCAGAGCAACTACCCATGGGAGGCAGGAAGCCAGTCAGGCCCAGTACAACTCAGCAGCTAGTGTTGGTTCAAACTTCTGGAGTATGACCCTCAGTAGTTTATTTTAGACATGTTTAAGTACAGCATAATTTGGTGAAAACTTATTTTGATGATAATTAACTCAATCTTACATGTACAGCAAAGATATATACATCTCTTTGAGGGGGGTGGAGAGATGGCTCAGTGGTTAAGAGTACTGCCTGCTCTTCCAAAGGTCCTGAGTTCAATTCCCAGCAACAGCATGATGGCTCACAACCATCTGTAATGAGATCTGGTGCCCTCTTCTGGCCTGCAGACATACATGCAGATAGAATACTGAGAATACTGTATACATAATAAATAAATCTTAAAAAAAATCTCTTTGAGGAACAAAGTAAGTATCTTAGTTAGGGTTTCTATTGTTGTGATGAAACACATGACTAAAGCAACTTAGGGAGGAAGGGTTTGTTTGGCTTACATTTCCATATTGCCGTTCATCACTAAAGGCAGTCAGGGCAGTCAGGGCAGGAACTCAAACAGAGTAGGGACCCGGAGGCAGGAGCTGATGCAGAAGCCATGAAAGGGTGCTGATAACTGGCTTGCTCATCATGGCTTACTCAGCCTGTTTTCTCACATAACCCAGGATCACCAATCCAGGGATGGCACCACTCACAATGACCTGGACCCTCTCCCATCAATCACTAATTAAGAAAAATACCCTACAGCCAGATCGAATGATGGTGTTTTCTCAATTAATGTTCCATTCTTTCGGATAACTCTATCTTGTGTCACGTTGACATAAAACTAACCAGCAAAGTAAGCTAAATATAGATCAGATATGATTGCATTGAACACTCTTTGGAAAGTCTATAAAGATGGGTTCTGTGGATTGACTGAGAAAAAGAAGCTCACAATAAGGGTCTGAGGGAGGATTCAGTGTGGTGTCTAGCCACACAGATAGCCTAATCTTCTGGGTGGATGACAGGTTATGCATTCCTTCCTGTGAAGGAAGAACCTTGTGTGTTTAACCTTCTAGGTTCCCTGTGTGCTTATCTGTGAACTCAAAGACCTCCATGCCTCTTACAGAAAAAAAAAAAAAAACCCAAGAAACTCCTTCTGCACCTGAGTTCTAATTATTATTTTTGATGGAACATTCACTGTTAACCAATTGGCAATTATTTCTTCCAATAGTCCCCAATTTCTTTTACACACCAAGTGCAATGAATTAAATTTGAACACAGGAAGCCTGATGCCTCATAACAAAAGGGGAAGTACACCTAGGCAAGTTGTAGTTAGAAGATTTCAAGATCCTGCAAAAATCTTTAAAAATTCAAGGTTTGGAGTTTAATGAGTTAACTATCATTTCCTTCCATTTTTCCCCTCATCCTGGAATAGTGATTATATTTCTAAAGATAGACCTCAAAGCCTAGTGGTTATAACCATGCCTCAGTACCGACAGGGCTAGAAGATCATTTCTGCCAAGCACATTTTTCAGTACATGAGAAAAGAAATGAAAGGCACAAGTGTCTCAAGGTGGAAAAGATGGGGATCCCAGAGAAGGAAAAGGAAGAAGGAGTGGGGGAAGGGAAAGGAACAAAAATCAGGGACGATAAGTGGCATGGGACAAGTGAGGAAAGGTGTGGAATAAGAGAGGGAGGAACGGAGGAAAGAGTGGGGGAGGAGGTGTGGAGGATGGGCGATTGGCAAGAAGAGCATAGGGGCTAGGAGGTTTGCTGCTTTTAACATAGCAGACCCGACTCCTCCTTCATCAATTTTCTAATGACCCAACACATTAAATGGGTCTTCACTTGAAAAAAAAAAGTTATTTTTTCTAAAGCTTTTTCAATTTCTTACATCAAAATTACAAATGCTGGTAAGATGGCTCAGTGAATAAAGTCCCTTGCCAAACCTAACAGCCTGAGTCTGATTCGGGACCCCATGTAGTGGGAGATAACTGACTTCTCCCAAGTTCTCCTTGGAAAATCTCAGCCGTTTGGTCTCAGAGTCTGTGGAACTGCTCCTAGAAGGTACAAAAACATAATTTCACATCTTTAAAAATGGTGGTTGAAAATATGTTGAAATCTGAGAGCCATGCTAAGCTGCTCCCACCCCACACAGGAGAGCTGGCTCCACCCCTTTCCTGAGGGGTGGTCCCAGTAGAGGAATGTAACATAACTAATGTAATATGTAGTGTAAGAAAAAATGCAGCCTATGCAAGACTATGGTTGTCACCTGACCCAAGCCTGCTTCCATCCCATTCATAATATCACATACATAAATGATCCATGAGTGGCACGAAACATGAAAATACAGATGGCATTGCTTTAGGAACAAAGTTGGGAAACAACAACATTCATTTAAAATACGGAGAAGCATGTTTGTTGAGATAATCATTTTGTACATCTGTGAAGATGTGTCTCTGTTTCACCTCACCTACCTAAGGCTCTTTGTAATTAGAAGGTTTAATAAAGAACTGAATGGCCAATAGCTTGGCAGGGGATCATAGGCAGGTCTTCTAAGGAGAAGTAGGAACTTTGGAAAAGAATTTGAGGAGGGAGATTCGACAGCCAGACACGGAGAAAGTTGGACATATGTTACTGAGCCACATGGCAGAATGTAGATTAATACGAACGGGTTAATTTAAGTTTTAACAGCTAGTTGGGAACAAGCCTAAGCTAAGGTCAAGATTTAATAATTAATAAGAAGCCTCAGTGTCATTATTTGGAAGCTGGTAGTCCAAAGAAAGTCCTGTTATAGTTTTTTTTTTTAATAGCTAATTTTCCTCCTTGGACATAAAGACAAATTTCTGTTTCTACCTTGACATGGCCACGTTGTCACTCTGCACAATATTCTTTCCTTGAAGACAGAGTCATCAGACCAGTTTCTAAGTGGTATCAGTAAAATTGTAGCTGGGCACACCAATGACAAACCCCTTGAGATATTTCTCAAAATGGATTTCTGCCCTGGAATGCAGAATTTCTCAGAAAAGCAGCATTGGCTCAAATACAAAATGACTTAGTAGTCCATTTCACCCTTTCTGGCAATGTAAGGCTTCCTAAACAAGAGTCCCGGGATCCCTTTTATGTGACTTCATCCAAACGAGAGCATTCTGAGAGGCTGCTAATGATGTCTAAGTGAACTGCTCAGAGCTCTGTCTCCTCATAATGACTCTGTCAGACACAATCATGAGTCTCTGCTTCATCTACTTATGGACATTGGGAAGACTACCATCGACTTCTATATCCAAAGACGGGAACTGGGTCCTGAATTAGGGAGTCTTTGGCCTCCTTTTCAGTGAGTTCCTTTTTTCCAGGCTCAGGTTCTACTGTTATAACCAACGCTATATCTATCAGATTAGTCCATTGGATCAAATAGTTAACTGTAGTTTGTGGTTTGATGTCAAGGTCAGCCCTCATTTTGTTCTTAGGTAAGTCTTAATCAAAGTCCCTCTACCCTTATTAGCTTCCAAATGAAAGGATATTGATGAGCACCTGCTAGAGTTGTTGGCTTTATGTGCTATTTCTGGCCTGGATGTCATAGAAGTGTCCTGGCTTGGCTGTTTTAAGAGTTTTGCCACCACCAGGGGCAGTGGGACAAAATGCTTATCCATTGCATCCAAATTTAGCCACAAAGCCCTCAAATTGGCCAGGTCACTGTTGGGGATGGATGGAACAATCTGACCCATCATGGTACAGCTCCCCAGAGCTAGTGCCTTATCTTTATTATTAAGGTGGTAAGACTCTATACATCCAAAGACTTTGTAATAATTCAATTGTTGTTTAGATATAAAGTATTTAAATGTATTGGTCCCGGTGAATATAAAATGATGAACTCCATTGTAAGGTTCTAACCTTAAAGTTAGATTTGTGTTGTGGATGCAGAGAAGGCTACAAAATGGAGAATGGATAAAAAGCTGCACCTTTAAACCTCTTGGGAAATAACAAAGGGCATGAGCGGTAATGGGGGTGTAGCAGGTTGCTTTACGCTGGGAAATAGATGCTCTAAGCTCACCAGGAGACACAGACCAACTTCTCAGGGAGTGCAAAGGCTTTGCTGGCACAGTGCTGTTCTTATTCCAGGTCCTGGCACAATACTTTCAGAATTCACACAGGCAATGGCAGGTTATCTGGACCTGACTTCACTGGAATGTACTGGACAATGTAGCTTGATGTGCCTGAATTTAATCAGTTCTAGCATGGTCATATAGCATTTAATTCTGGTCATGTGCTGATTAATTTTAAAACAAAATTTTCGCATTGGCATAATCAACCCAATTCACTTTGCTGATTTGGGCTTCACTACATGATTAAGAATGGATCACAGGAGTAACTTCTATCCTTGCATATGAGTGGGTGCCTCACAAGGACTAATCCCCCTAGCTGGTGTTATTTCCAGATGCAGACTAATATGAAATCTTACTTTTGTCACTTTACAGGATTCCCAAAAATCTCAGAATAACAACAAAGAAGTCAAAATTGAAACAGAACATGTGACCTGATAAGACAGGAAGGTAGCATATTTGTATAATCATTTCTAAGTTATGATAAGGTATTAAGTTTAATAAACATGTCATTCTGGTCATCAAAACATTAATTATTGGTATCTTATCATAATCAACCACCTTGATGGCTCCAAAGCATTTTAACCCGCACTATTTGCTCTTCTTTTGCAATATCTTGAGAAATGAGGTTTCCGTAGTACTGATATTTTCTTTGAGAACAAAGTCTTTACCAGTGTTCCCAACATTGTCAACACCATTTTCTCTGTGATATGGTAGTGGAAAAATGTTTGAGCTTCCAGCTCAACTACAAGTCAGCTACAAGTGCTGACGACTTGTGGGAGGGTGAGTTGTGTGTGTTTCTTAAGTGATACCTCACTAAAAAATAGATTATAACGCTGACAGCAAGCTAAGAAAATTCTCCTCTTCCTGGTACTTGAGATGTTGCACCTCTGCAAGTGGAAATTTATGTCACTTTGAAAAACAAAAATTTGTGATCTGCTTCTTAGCAATGAGACGAAGACACAGAGTTTTCCCTAAATGTTCTGATTCCGAACCGACTGCAGGTAAAAATTACTACCAACGTGTCATGTTTTGGAGACACATATTCTGACCCTGTTGTTGATTGTAAGGACATGAAAATATGACCACTACTGTAATTAAGGGAATTTAAATTGCAGCAAAACAATATGCTGCCTAATTGATTGGCCAAAATTAATTAGTTAATTATTAATTGATATTGCACTTTCTCAAAACAAAGGATTTCACAAAACAAAGCTTCCATCTGTATTCATGATGTAATGAAAGGATGGTAATTTTATTCTTTGTCTTCTTACAGGTGATGTGTGCCACCTGCTTCACGGTCACTCATCTTGAAAGCCAGAGAGCCTTTTGTGCTTTCCATGGAAGCATGTGCTGCTTCTAGAGGGGTCTCCGGGCCTGAAAAATACATAACATACTTGAGCCCAGCCTTAGACCTAAGTACTTAATTTTATACATGATAATACCTCTAAATAATAAGCAGTCCAAATTTTTCTTTCACCTAAATTTATAGGGCAATACAAATACACATTGTTGTTCCCAGATCTAAATCAGCATGACACTACCTCCATTCTATTCACCTCACACCAAAGGTTTGTTTACAGAGCTACTCAGGAATAGTGTGGCTTGTTACCATCCTATAACTGTCTCTAATAATAACCTAGGTTTAATTAAAATCTTACTTACCAAGTCCTACATCTCAAAGAGAAGTTTTAAGCTTCTCCATGTCCGCTGGATATTTCTTTAGGACACTGACGTTGATGAAGGTAGGAGGGAGATGGGGGAGGGGAGAAGATGAGAGCAATTGGGGTGTGCTGTACATTTGTACAAAATGTCAAAGAACAGATTTAATATGAAAATTTAAATAAGGAAATAAATAGAAAAGAAAGTGATTAAGGAGTTGTACTAAACAATACTTGCTTTCTTTTTGGTTTGTCACTACTTAAACTGAGGCTCTTGGTCTATATTAGCAGAACACCAGAACAGCTAATTGTATGTTTATTTGACCAATTTCCATCTCTTCAAAGGATGGCTCATAACACTTGAAGGTAAAACTTGAGTGATTTATGTAAACTGCTTTGCCGGGAACTAACATCCGTCAAATTTTGAATGGTAGCTATGTAAGCACCAGTGTCTCATTGTTATTTCTTTACACAACTAGGATGTATCCCCCACCCACATACATACTCCATACAGACAGAAAGGGAGGGGGCACAGTGCACAAGTCCAAGATGCAAAGCAATATGATCCCAAAGAAATTCAAGGTCACCTGAGCATTGACCACTATTGACCAACAGTCAAAATGTGGAAGTCTTTTAAACCAAAGTCTTTTAAACAAAAATTATTGTTTATTTAGAAAAATATATACATCAAGAAATTTTTTTATCTGTACTATGGTTTTGTCTCTGACAATATTTGTAAGAGGGATTTCCATTTCTGCCTCTGCAGCTGCAATTATGCTTTTATTGATTTACAGTTTTTCTTCATGCATGCCTTGCTACATCGTAAATGACTCCAAATCATGGGTTGTCAATCACAGCTATCAATCAGGCTTACTGCATCTTTTCAGCTAGAAGTGTTTGGAAAACAATGTTTCACTTGTTTCTTAGTTCTATTTTGTACAATACCCCTGTTTGGGGGGGGGGCATGATTTACAATGTTTATGGGAATACCTTGCCAGTGCCTTAACCACCTCTATAACTTAGGGCATCAATCAATAATGGACAATATCTTAACTATGGCTATCCACATCCTGAATCTGCCCTATCGCATTTGTCTCAGAAGATGGCTAGTATTTTGTGAGCTTTCAAAGGAAATAAAATTGATATATAGGTCACCGGGGGAGAATTGTCATGAAAAATTCTCAACAACTTAACAACTCAATTTCAGACCCCGTGTGCTATACTACTGAGCAGTCAGGGATATATGATGTAGCTGTGATAAGTTTCTGGTAGGAATTCTGGTTCACTCTACATAATAATCTCACATACAATCATATAGCTCTTGTCAAAGCCCATGACTTGGGGGAGGCCACAGGCCCTAGTAGAAAAACCATATTTGTTTTTTGTTATGTGTACATGACATGACTGTCAAATTGCCTTCTAATTAATTATAATTATGTCCATAGATTAGTGATGTTGTCACTTGAAGAAGCTTCTTTTGACAATGGGCAGTGGTAACTTCAGACTCAAACTGCTGGAAAATAAGTGACTATTGAGCACCCAGCCTTGAATGGAATAACTAATTACTCAAGGAGTATCATAGCAAAAAGGATAAAAGAATGTTAGATGCAGAGATGGCATGGGTGTTGGAGAACACTATCTTCTGGGCATGAGTGCCTTTTGTATTCATGGACTCCTGGCAGCTGTGATTACCTCCATAAAACTGGGTCTACAAAAACCCTGCCATGGCAAGGGAAGAGGCCACATGGTTTCCCTGAGTATCCACAGACAGTTAATGGTTTCTAGGGGGAGGCACAGACATTTCATTCGAAGACGTAGCCACTGGTAAGATATTCAGGATCCTGTCAATAATGTCTCATTTTAGCTACTGCAAGCAATCTGAATGAAACTTGTTGGGTCTCAAAAGAAGAAGAAGGAGAGGAGGAGGAGGAGGAAGAGGAAGAAAATTAGAAACTGAAAGTGTACCATTTGAGAAAAAGAATGGATCCACAGGACTGGGAGGGTGACAAGAGAGGGTAATAGGGGTGAATATGAGCAAAGTACATTGCATATGTCTTTGAAAATACAAGACCAAACTTTTGTGATATGCACAACTGATATATGCTAATAAAAAAGCATAATAAGTACAGATGGACACTCCACCTAGATCATCAAGAAATAAGGAACCAACACAAATATATCTGTAAGCACATAATGGTTATGTATTCTGTCTTATTTAGGACTATAAAATGATTGAAATTAAAAATTCCATTTATAAGCACTCTGTGCACAGTATTTTATAAATAATATATCAAATTAATATATTCACATATAATAAATATTATATAAGAATATATAATATGTTATTATAATATATCAATATTAAAATTGAATCATATGATTTTATGCCAGAAACCTTTGAAATTTTCAAAATTTTTATTAAAGTAACTAGCCTCTTAGAATATTATATATGTGTGTGTGTTTGTGTGTGTGTGTATACAAATATATACATACATATGGGAGGGCAGGTCAATGCTGAGCCAAATCCTCAGTCCACTATTCTCAAAGGGATGAGAAGGAATTTCCTAGCAAAATGTTTTAAAATTAGAAACCCAGACTAGCCTCATGTTCCCAGAAAGATAGTGGACTTCTCTTCCCCTCTCCCACCTGGGAAATTCCAAAGCACAAGGACGCCCGGATACTTGGTGTTAAAGATGGCAGGGTGGCATTACTCTGAAAACAAAGAACAAGCTGACATAGCAGGATAGGAAAGAGCAAAAGATCTTGCACCTGTGCCAAAGCAGCTCTGAAAGGCTTGCTTGTGGTTTTACCTTTAAAAAACTAACCCTGCAGAGGGACATTAACTCCTCTCTCTACCTCGCTGCAATGGGGTGTTGGAGACAGGGTTCTGAGCTGGTTTGTAATTAAACCTTGCTTTTGCAGTCTGGTCTTCTCTGGTTCCTGGTGGTTTCTCTGAGGGTCGTTATCTGGGCACAACACCAGGATACTTAGTTAGTGGTAGGTTTCTCAGTAGATTGTCTTGTTTTTGTTTCTGGTTTTAAGAAATGCTGTCTGTCAGCCAGCTAGAGATGGTGGCTTATATCTACACCTTTGGTATGAGGCAGGAGGATTGCTGCAGCCTTGAAGCCAGTCTGGACTGTAGAGTGAGATCCTCTCTCCATCCCTCCCCAAAGAAAGCAAACAACAACAGAAGGAAATGTTTGAGGAAATCAAGGACACGCCTTCACTCCTAGAAACACCCGTGTGAAACAGAATTAAGACGTTTCTTCTCCAAAATGAATGAAACTGTCTTGTAAGTCCCTGTGTGAAAGTAAGTTCAATGCAACCACAATGTGGTTTCTATCCTTTACACAAACGTTGTTGTATGTGTCACACAGGACTTGAGACTTTTTGTGTTTTCATATAATTATGCCACACACCATTTCTGCCCCTCAATAACAATCTGTGAAACACATAGATGCAGGGGGATGGGGGTCTCATTTTCCCCCAGCTGGCCTTGAACCAGCTGTATATTTGAGGACGATCTTCAAACTTCTGATCCTTTTGCTTGAGTTCTGGAGTCACTGGCATGTAACATGATACCTAACTTTATGTATACAAGGGATTGAACCCAGAGTTCTGTACACCTTAGATAAAGAGTCTACCAACTTTGCTACATCTGCAGCCCCCAGAATGTGAAAATTTCAAAAAATAAACACTTTTTAGTCTAAATAATACTACCAAGGCAAAATGCTGCTATTTAGAGAAAAAAAAAATCCATTTTGTGTAGGTAGAATATCTGGTAAATTTCCTCACCTAAGATTAAAATTTAGTGACATTTAAATTCATATTTATATATCCCCCAGTTTGGGGGGGGGGAATGTATTAACCACATGTGTGCCTGTGCCCTGCCCAGAGAGGTCAAGAGAGAATAGGATCCCCTACAATCACAGTTAGAAGCAGTTGTGAGACACCGTGTGAGTATTAGAAAACAAACCAGCTCCTCTGTAAGAGCAATGAACTCATTTAATTATGGAGCCTTTACTCTAGCCCCATAAATCTATATTTCTGTGTCCACAAGCAAAGCAAATAAAACAAATACACAAATAAAAATCTTCTGATCGTAGTTTGTAGGGGCTGATTCTGTGCTGTCTGTGCAAAGCACAGTCTTTGAATCATTTGATTTGTATCATCCCTGACAAAATTAATATCATTGACCAGGGCACCAAACCAGCTTCAGCAGATGGACAGAGGTATGACATTGGCTATGCAGTCATGAAAAATGCATGTCTTTGTTTCTCCTGATCCACCCACCCCAAGAACACTTACTCAATCAGAAAACAAGAAAAGACATTAGGGTCTAGAGAGATGGCTTAAAACAGCAGCTCTCAACCTGTGGGTCAAGACCCCTTTGGGTGCCAAATGATCCTTTCACAGGAGTTGCCTAAGCCTATTGAAAAGCACAGATATTTACATTATGATTCAAAACAGTAGCAAAATCACACCTATGAAACGGCAATGAAAATAATTTTATGATTGAAGTCAGCACAGCATGAATGAGGAACTGCACTAAAGGGTCGCAGCATCAGGGTGATTGAGAACCACTGGCTGAGAGGTGCACTATACTTTCAGAGGATAAGGGTTTGGTTCAGAGCCCCGATGTGGCTCACATGTGTCTGTAACTCCAGCTCCATAGGACCCAGCACCCTCTTCCAGCCTACCTGAGCACCCAAACATACATGGTATACATTCACACATGTGTACACAAAAGTTGGGAGCTGTAGACCCTCAGACCCTGAACTTTCTATGATCTCTTGCCTGCTGGAGTAAACAACTTGTTTTTCTATTCTTGCAGCTGCTCTGAGCATAAAACCCACGTGAGCTCCTTATAACAACGAAGTGGTTTCTGATGGTCTTGCAGTAGAAAATCCTGAGAGCTAGGGCATGGCCACTAGTCAAGGAGAGCATTATATAAACTGCTTAGAACATAATAAAATTGGCATTCTTGCTTCAAGAGTGACCCATGTCTCTGTGTGTTCTTTAATCCCCAGGCCTTTTCCCAACTTCAGTTTCAGGTGGAGCAGGCACTACACACAAAGAACTTTTATAATTATTTAAAAATGCAAATTGCAATCAATATCATACCACAATCTGGTGACAATCTCTATCTACAAATGCTTGTATACCCCCCTAAGCTGAAATTATGACTTGCTGAACTCAGTTTAGTTTAGCTAGGCAACTTGATATGTCATGCTTTGTTGATATCCATGAGAAGCCTTCCCCCTTATGAACAGAAACAGGAGGAGTGAATGGGGGGAGGGAGAAGGAATTGGAGGAGGGGAGGGAGGATAAACTACTGTCAGGATGTAAAATAAATGAAAAAATTTAATGATAATAACAATAATGATAACTAATACTAATAATGAAAACCAGAACCTAAATTTTACTTAAAATATGGGACAAAAGCATGTGATTATGTTGTTTTCTGTGAGATCTATAAACTCCCATCTGGAAATCATTTGCTACATATTAAAAATAGAAAATTAAGGTGACAAAAAAGAGAAAATAAACCCTGGCCTCTCCAAAAATAAATAAATAAAGTTTTATTCTTTTTTCTATAGTTTTGACTTTATTAATTTAATTTCCTTTCTGTATCAGTGAAATATGCCTTCTCTTTCTATTTGCAGAAGTAAAATGACCTTTCTCGTTATTTCCAATAATGACAAACATCAGGGAAAGAAGTAACAATGGAACTCTGACTGGTGTGAATATTGCCTGACACCAGGGCCTGTCCTCCCTGACAGGTAAGGTTGGGTCACAGTGACTGCATGGACTAAGAAAGGCAAAACACAGCTAAGGAGGTTATTCACAAGGAAAAACTTTTATTATGAAAAGAAAAGAGAAGCAAGAAAAATGAATTAAATTTCCCAATTATAGATTCTCAGTCAATTTCTAAAACCTCTTATCAAGTTTATAAATGCAATTGTTAAATGTCTGCTAAGAGTGGCAAGCAAGTAGGCCAACACTCAGAATAATAATCTTTTATTGAAAGAAAAAAACAAGAAAAAAATTTTTTTTTTTCTAATGCCAAGCCTGGGGCATGAAAACAAGTCCCTATTTCTTTGAAACTCTAAGTGCATCTTAGGGCTGCTTCTTCCTCCATTCAGAGTTTCCTGGCAGTGTTGTTCTATAAGAGATCTTTGGCCTTAGTAAGTGGTAAGTGCTGTTGCCATACATGTACACCCACATGCTTTAATGAGAAAAGGTACCAAGCCACATGATTAAACATAGATAAGAATTGTGGGGTAGTTTAAGTAGTAAGAGCTAGGTAGTAATAAGCCTGGGCAATAGGCCAAACAGTTTGTAATTAATATAAGCCTCTGTGTGTTTATTTGAACTGAACAACTGCAGGACCAGGAGGGACAGAAACTTTCATCTACAGAGAAGCCCATGAGGCCTCAACCCTAAGCAAAGAACTATGCAATTGAGTAAAACTGGGAGTTGGAGGGGTGGCCTTCCTCAGGGAAGGGCACACCAATTAGTTGTCCAAAGCCAAGCAGCCAGTTGAAAACACACAAGTAACATCATATATAACAACAGGTTATAATTAGGAATATATGTATGTATATGTATATATATATATATATATATATATATATATATATATATATATATATACAAATACATATATGCACACACTATCTTTTGATAAAAAAAAAAGAGGCCATAAATTTGAAGGAGAGTTGGGAGGGATATATGGAAGAATTAGGAGTGGGAAAAGAGAACAGGGAAATGTAATTAGAATATAATCCCCAAAATGAAAACAATTGAGGGGAGGAAAAAGGATTTCTTTCAGCTAACACTTCTGGGTGGCAGCCCATCACTGAGAGAAGCTGGGGCAAGAATTGAAGATAGGACCCTGGAACACAAGCAAGGAGGAAGGATGCCTGTACTCTCACTGAGTGACTCATGTTCAACAAGCTTTCTTATCCAGTCCTACCTAGGGATGATAGCTCCCAAAGTGGTCCGGATCCTCCCACGTTCATCATCAATCAGCATGGACATAGTGATAGAAGATTAATTTATCATCACCTTTCTCTTCCTCCAGAAGATGTTTGGAGCCACAGCCCTCAAGGGACAATTGGGGCAGGATCATAGGAGAAAGAAACATCAAAATCAACATAAAGAAGCTAGTTGTAAGAGAAGAAGTATAACTCTTTCCTCATGCCAGTTACATACAGAAGCTGCTCATGAAAAGGCAGCAGTTTATAAATGTGTCTGAGAGGCAGGGGCTGCATAAATGTCCATTAAACTAAACGGAACTTGTGGCAGACAGCTTTGCGGCTGTCCCCCCTACCCGCCCACGAGCTAACTTCCATTACTGAGAGTACTTTCCTGTCTTGATAGAATCGTTCTTTTTCTATTTCTAGCCATGTGTCCCTAGTGAAATACATTGTCCCAGAACAAAAGAGCCTGGGAACTTTGGCAGGGGCCCTGGGCTTCGGATCTGCACCTGTGAGAGAGTGGTACATAAAATGTCTAGACAATATCCTTAAAAGAAGGGGGATGTGCCCTGGGTGGCCCATTTGTTCTATCCTATTTGCTTGAAGCTGATTCTGTAAGCTTTTCTGCTTTAAAATTATAGGATGAAGGCATTACCACCTAGGAAATCTACAGAGTACCAAAGAGAGCCTTGAATTCTCTCAATTCAGACCTCAGAATAAGAGAAAAACAACCTTTTATTATGTTTTAGCCACTTTCATTTTGAATTTGTTACATATATACAGTCACCAACGTATAGAAATTTTGTGCTGTGTCTATCAAAGACTATTAAACCTAATTAAATTGATAACTAGGTGTATAGGTCACATTTTGCATCTTTTGTCTTTGTCAGTTAGCAATGTCAGAACCTACAGGAAAAATAAGGACATCTTTAAACAATTATATTCCAATGAATATAAATAGACTAAATGAAAGTTGAAACTTTGTCATACAAGTTAAAACTTTCAGTCACAATCATAATACTATTTTCAGTTTAGCTGTCCTCACAAGAATCCTCAAAGTCAAAACACAACTAACTATCCTAAAATGAAAGTGTCTGTCAAAAAAAAAACCATATTTACAGACCAACGTTATAACTAGTCTTTTATGTAACAGTTACTTGATGTTCTGAAAGATTTCAGGTAAATATGATTCTATGTACTTAACTTAAAAAATAGAAGGCACCATACCCTGAATTGATTAGAATTGGTGGCAATAACAACGTGAAATTTCTTGCTAGCTTATTCAGTGGGTATGAATTCATGATTCACTATCAAAACATAAACTAGAGCAAAACTGATTTTGAAAGAGTTGGGTATTTTTAGTTAGAAAGATGAGGCTCTCTTGCTGCTACTTATCTGAAATGGGAGAAATACTGACAGGATATACAAGAAGTAAAGTTAAAGACATCACATGGTAATAGATCTCTGCACTAAGACTGATAGATAACATATCCCAGAGAAGCAGAAGGGGACATTCTATAGGACTCCGCAAAGATAGAGTTTAGATGCTGTAGAGTTAGATTTAATGAAACGTGGGATAAAGTCCTGTATGGAGGGGTAATTATAAGGATCTGTACTGATATAGAAATAGTACTATCTAGTCAAATATGGGCAGAATCGGTATCTACAGAAGTGCTGGTGCTTGGTAGTCAGCAAAAGTTATCTATGCAATTGATTAATGTTAGTGTTAGCATTGGGATAGGAGTCAAAGATGGAGAGGAAAGTCAAAATTAGTAGGAGGTATGCTAAGACATGGTTCAGTAGCAGAGAGCTTACCTAGGAGATACGAGACCCTAGGATCAAGCACCAACACTAGAGAAAAGATAGAATCAGGAAGAAGATATGAGTTCTAAGGAGGGAACCTTGCTAGTGGGAGTAGAGAGGCAGGATGTAGAATTTTTTTCACACTTCTTGGGCTATAAGGAAGGAACTCCAATATATACCGGGAACACCAGCATCAACAGCAAGGATGTCTGAGCTCCAAGCAGAGGATTCAATTTATTTTTTTTCACACATCTCCTAGACTAGGATCAAATGATAATGGAAGGAAGCCCAGTTTCAAGAGCTTTCAGGTAGCAGCCGTGATGGCTATTTTTGATTATCAGCTAAATTAGATTAAGAAATGCCTAAAGGGCTAGAGAGATTGTTTAGCAGTTAAGATCACTAAGTGCTCTTTTAGAACACCATTGGATTTGATTCTTGGAATCCTAGAACCCTTTTAATGGCTTTACAACCATTTATAACTTGAGTTTTAGGAGGTCTATTGCCATTTTCTCTTCCCAATGGACATCAGGCATTCATGTGGTACACAGACATACAAGCAGATCTAATACCTATAACAAAACACATAAAATAAAATGAAATCAAAATGAAATACAAAATTAATAACACCTAGAGCATTATAACACCACATATTTAGGTTTGTTTTTGGGAGGAATTTCCAAAAAGTGTTAACTGATGAGAAAGACCCTTCCTCACTCTGGGTGGCAATGTCCCATTGCCTGTGATGCTGGACTGAATACAAAGGTAAAGGAGACTCCAGCTGAATGCCACCATCCACCTGTTTCCCCACTCAGTCCGTGAGACAAAATAAATCATCCCTGAAGTTGCTTCTTGTTAGGAATTTGAACATAAGGCTGAGAAAAGTGGCTAATACACAAACTAAACAAGATCTTTTTCCAAGTTTCTACTTAAGGAAGTATAGATCAAAGTTACAGTCCCAAAAGTAACTACTGAGGAGACAAGAGAGAAGGCCTGTAAATCAGTGGTGGACAAGGCCAGGAGTTACACTGTTGTTACACTGTTGACAAAAAAAAAACAAAAAAAAAAAACAAAAAAAAAAAACACCAACAACAAAACTGTTGGCAGAAGTTTCTATCCTGCCTGATTCTGCAATAAACACATAGAAACTATATTATTTGCAATAGTATTTGGCCAAGTGCTTAAGTGTATTTCTAGCTAGCTCGAACATCTTAAATTAACCCATTTCTATAATTTTATATTTTACCATGAGGCTCGTGGCCTACTGGCAAGGTTCTGGATGGCAGCTCATGTCTTTTTTTCTCTGACTTCTACATGGCATCTCACTGACTCCACCTACTTTCTCTATATATCTTTTCCAGCATGGCTATATTCTATTAAGTCATTGGCAAGAGAAGCTTCTTTATTAGCCAATGGAAATAAAACACATTCACAACATATAGAGAGGAATCCCATATCAATAAACCAAAGAAATTAAGAGAGAACTGGAATTTTAAAGGATGAAAGAAAACTAGAGGGTTAGGCAACTGAGGTGTTAAAATGCAAAATGCATTATTGATGACATTAAAATAGAATGGAGTTTAGACCAAAAGAACCCCTGTTAGATATTTTTTAAGCCTTAAGTGAAAAATAAAAATCAGAACATTTTTGTTGTTGCTTAAGGCACATCAACAAGCAAATAAATCTCTAATTTTCCATTGTGTCTGAGGGAAAATGTTTGGGAGAAACAGAGAAATCTAGAGGAAATATTCTAAATGATTTTGCTTTAGATGTTCATATTAAATGACAATGTTTATTTTTTGACAAACAATATAGAAATTGAATTACATTGAAAATTATAAAGGGAATGTGGAGAAGGTTGCAGTGATTACCATCACTTTACTGTCTAGAAATACACAGTAGAGATGACATGGTTTAAGAGACCTACCTGGTCATGTTTGAACATACTCGAGTTTCCAAATACTTGTTATTGGTGCATGATACATAAGAAATGCTTATGCTAGATAGTCACCCACATTACTTGATTTCTTTATCCATTCTTTACATAAATGCTATCTTTCCCATGAGCCCTTAATAACTGATTATGTCTGTGTTTATTCTTTATTATACTAAATACCTTTACTTGCTAAAATATAAATTCCAATTGAAAAGTATTGTAAAGATTATGAATCCCAGTGAGGTACACACTCCCAGTTAGAAATGGCCAGGAGTGGTAACTCCATCTTGAGAACTAATACCCATACATGGGTGTGTGTAACTGTTTTACCTTTAGGGTCCTTTCATTCTTGCTTTTGATTTATCTGTATCTCTTCCTCTCTTCTTCAACCTTGATGTTTATGTTGAGTTATGTCAAAATATTTTAATAAACTATAATTTCATCCCCAAATTCTTCTATTTTGTAAGATATAAGGTTCACTTGAGTCAAGGTCATTACTTTCTATTCCTTTAACTTCTAAACAAGCTCAATCAAGGACAACACCAATATCTATGGTAATCTGGAAACCAGAACCCTTATAGAGCATCACTCCTATACCAAAACCAAATAAACAAACAACAAAAAAAAACAACAGCAACAAACAACAGGTAAATAATTACTGCTGAGAGAAGAAAAAGTGGCCTTCCCCATGAATGAGCCCCCAATTGATTATATAATACCAAATGGCCTTTCATTGACACTGAATAGTCTCAGTAAGTTGTATGTGTATATAACAATTAAAGAAGAGGAGTCCAGAAGTTTGGGAGAAGGACCCAGAGGGCTTTGGGAGGAGTTCAAAGAAGTTAAAGTTAAGTGGTGTTTGTGAGCAGAGTGCTACAAGTTGTTTAATGGCAACATAGACACATTGCATCCCTGGAGCTGGGGCAGTGAGCATGGCTCACAGAGTTGGCAATAAAACGTACCTTCTCCAGGCTGTACTGGGCTGAGCGAAAAGGCAAAGCAGCTTTATTTCTAGTCACACCACTTAGCATTTTAAGAAGTTCTCCTAGTCAGAAAAGGATGACAGATATGCAATAAAGACAAATTCAGACCAGACAAACAAAGACCTCTAAATGGATCACACCGTTGGGTAAATGTACTTTCTCTCTTAGGAGAGAAAGAAGAAAGAGTACAGACAATCATAGATTAAAGGAGTGAAGATCGTAAAAAAAAAATGTTAAAAAGTAATAGAGCAAAAACATAAGACATGTAAAGATGGGATATATGCAAAGAGTCCTGATTATGTGTACTATTGTGTTTTGTAGTAATTGGAGCAGTGGGCTGTGTCCCGCCACCCAGCTAGCTTTACTCAAAATAATTACACGGACACTGTATTCATTTAATCACTGCTTGCCCCATTTCTATCTAGCCTCTTCTAGGCTAACTCTCGCATCTGGACTAGCCCATCTCTAATAATCTGCTGTAGCCCACAAGGTGGCTTACCAGGGAGATTCTAGCCTATGTCCATCCTGGGTCGTAGCTTCATCGCATGTGTCTCAGAGAGCAGAGCTCTCACGTCCACCCTGGAGAGGGGAGCATGGTGTCTCTGCTCTAGACAGCAGAGCTGTCGAGTCTGAGCTCACTTCCTCTTCCTCCCAGCATTCTGTTCTGTTTACTCCACCCACCTATGTTCTAAGCTATGAGCCCAAGCAGTTTGTTTATTACTTAGCCAATGAAATCAACAGATTGCTATATGACACTCCCACATCAGTGTTTTCTTTGAATTTCTTTGTAATTAATTAATTTACTAATTTATTTATTTTCCATGATATTTATTGAGCTCTACATTTTTCTCTGCTCCACTCTCAGCCTCTCCCCTCTCCACTTCAATCTTCCCCCAAGGTCCCCATGCTCCCAATTTACTCAGGAGATCTTGTCTTTTTATACTTTCTACATCTCATGTAGATTATATCTATGTAAGTCTCTCTTAGGGTCCTTATTGTTGTCTAAGTTCTCTGGGATTGTGGTTTGTAGGCTGGCTTTCTTTGCTTTATGTTTAAAAAAACACCTATGAGTGAGTACATGTGATAACTGTCTTTCTGTGTCTGGGTTACTTCACGCAAAATAATGTTTTCTAGTTCCATCCATTTTCCTACAAAATTCAAGCTGTCATTATTTTTTTCTGCTGTGTAGTACTCCATTGTGTAAATGTACCACATTTTTTTTATCCATTCTTCAATGGAGGGGCATTTAGGTTGTTTCCAGGTTCTGGATATGACAAACAAAGCTGCTATGAACATAGTTGAGAACATGTTCTTTGGGCAAATTAAGCATCCTTTGGATATATACCCAAAGTGGTATTACTGGGTTTTGAGGAAGGTTATTTCCTAATTTTCCAAGAAATCGCCACATTAACATCCAAAGGGGTTGTACCAGCTTGCATTCCCTTTTCCCCACATCCTTGTTTTATTATCATTGGTTAATAAAGAAGCTGCTTTGTCCTATGGCAGAGCATAATAGAGCTAGGCAGGAAAACTAAGCTGAATGCAAGGAGAAAGAAGGTGGAGGCAGGAAGATGCTATGTAGCTGCCAAAGGAGAAAGATGTCAGAACCTTACTGGTAGGCCACAGCCTTGTGGTGATAATAGATGAATAGAAATAGGTTAATTTAAGATGTAAGAGCTAGCTAGAAAGATGTCTGAGCCATTGGCCAAACAGTGATGTAATTAATATAATTTCTGTGTTATTATTCGGGTCTGGGCAGTCAGGAAACCAATGCACAATCTCCTCTTACAGAGTGGTTGCTTACAGGATACTTGGCCTAGGTAGGGTATATTCACTCCATATCCTATCCAAAACATCAAATACTTTATTCAGGAAATAACAGTTTGATGTCTCGAATACTGAAACAGGTAACTGTTCTGGTTATCCTTTGTGTCATGTTAAAGGAGTCTTTTGTCTTCGTCCCCCCCCTTTAGTATTGGGGTATAAAACCATAGGAATGCGGACAGCTCTGGTACTCAGCGTACACCAAGTTGCCCTCCCAGTATTATCCTATGTCTCTGTGTTCTTCTTATATCTCTGTTCCTCCTACCCAACATTTCTAATTCACACACCCCTACCCTAAAATGTACAAACCCATCATGGCTGAACAGTGACAGAAGACAGAAATCACCCCCAAATGTGGCTTACAACACACAACAAAATGAAACAAGCTAGAATCGTCTTCATGTGAGCTTAATCTTTGCGTATTGTTTTCATGTGACATTTTAAAAAAATAATAGAAATGACTCAGACAAGTCTCAATATGCTTTTGTGAGGTGCTACAAAGGAATGTTTATTGAAGAAGAAATAAAATAATAATATATCGATTTTTAAAATGCGGAACGATACAGGATTCACAATGTTGTTAAATTTTTATGATGCTTATTTAGTGTGTATGTGTGTGTGTATGTGTATGTGTGTGTGTCTGTGTGTGTATGTGTGTGTGTGTATGTGTATGTGTGTGTATGTGTGTGTGTATGTGTA
>NC_022017.1:21093426-21112136 GCF_000317375.1 Microtus ochrogaster | reverse complement strand
AAAAAAATGTCTCTTGAACTTCCACCCTAGAAAGTTGTATGCAGAGTTCTGAAGAGGAAATGTTTGTGTTCATTCCCAGGAAGAGGCAATGACAAATGTATTTCCCTCACAAGGTCTTTCTGAAAGTGTGGCATGTTACATTTTCATATACTATATTAAAAATTAAGCTAGTCAATACCAAGTTAATCTTTTTTCCTATCAGAAAGGATTTTTTGCTCTTGTTTTGTTTTCTTTTTTGGTAGACTTGCTACAGATTATCTTGCAAATTAAATTTATTGTCATACAATATAAAGGTGGCAAAAATGAAAGTTTTGTGCTATATCCTGCACAGATCTGGGAAACCTGACTGTGACTGTATGGGAATGAAGAAATGACAGACACCTAGAAAGAAGGGCACACCTACAAAACATCTGGGACCATCTGGACTATGATCAGTTTGATGGAGGGTAAACAACAGGTTCAGTGCATTCATTACACACAGCACAAGGAAGAGGGCATATCCAGTAGCAGTGGTAGGTTTCTGTAGGGGAGCTATAAACATGCAGGAAAAGGAAGCTGTGCTTGATGTTTTCTGCACACAATGTCAACATTTGTAGTCAGACCAGAGGAAGGCATTGACATTATCCCGAATCAGACCAGGGGATTTCTCATGGACCTAGAGCACCAGGGTGTTTGGAATGACCATGCTTACACTAAAGAATGCATATGGACTCAAGACTTCGATCATTCTTCATATTTTTGATTGGTCCAGTGATTAGAACCTAACCAGCCAATTAAACGCCATTCACCTGACCTGTGTGTCAGCTATTTCTCTCATGGCAGATTGTTTAACTACACATCCTCATCCTATTTTGAGGCAACAAAATTACCAGACTCATTGAACCAATTTAAAGATTAATTAGGAAGTAATATTTAAAAACATGTATATCTCTCTTATATTTTAGCAGTTAATATTAATATATAAAAACAAATAAACAAGGAGAAGGGATGCACAATTTTAGATTTACTAGCTGTCAAAATAATTTTAGAATCAGAAAGTGCAAACCAAAAAAAAAAAAAAAGATCTGACAGCAGTGTACTGTGGGTCAGAAAGTAATAAGAGAATAGGCAGCGTCACTGTGCTCAAGTTTCTACACTGGGTAACTTTACAATAAACTAGTAACCAAATAGCCTATACCATATAGGAACAGATAATCAGAGAAATAAAACATTAGCAGAGCATTGATTAGTAACAAATGCTCCTGTTTCCTAAGTCAATAAACTGATTACCAAAAATGAGATTTCATGTCAGTCTTTAGAAAATTTCCAGAATCAATTATTAAATTAGTGTATTTATTAGTAAAAGAAAAATAAGGCCTGTCAAAATGGCTCAGCAGGTGATAGTAGATGCTTTTTAAAAAATGATTCTTTGGGAATTTCACATCCTGCAGCACAATCCCACTCATCTTCTAGTCCCTCCATGTCTGTTCCTCACTGTTCTCGTCTCCCCCGTGTTGAAGGAGCTGCGGTGGGCTGCGTTCCCACCCAGCTCTGCACGGCTATCTTTACCCGAAATAATTACACGGAAACTGTATTCTTTTAAGCACTGCTTGGCCTTTTAGCTCTAGCCTCTTCTAGGCTACTTCTCACATATTCTCTAGCCCATCTCTAATAATCTGTTGTATCCCAGCTGGTGGCTTACCGGGAAGATTCTAGCCTACGTCCATCCTGGGTCGGAGCTGAATCGCGTCTGCCTGGGAGCTCGGAGCATGGTGTCTCTCTGAGGCATCTGCCCCCGAGAGAAGAGCTGTTGAGTCTGAGCTCACTTCCTCTTCCTCCCAGCATTCTGTTCTGTTTACTCCTCCCACCTATGTTTTAAGCTATGAGGGCAAGCAGCTTCTTTATTTAATTAACCAATGACCTTCCTCCATCACCCCTGCCCTAAGAAAAGCTAAAAAAAAATTAAAATAAGATAAAAATAAACAATAATAAAAAGAAAAACTTGTCACTCCTTCATTTCCCCCACTTCTTTGCCTCTTCATTCATCTTAGTGAACATGGATGGTTTTTGCTTCTCTCTCGAGCAATTGTTCTACTTATGTCTATACAATACTATATTAAAATGGCAGAGTATTCAATGAAGTAACAAAGTAAATGCCCTTGTCTTGATATTAAAGGAAAAGCACTCATTTGAAGAGTTTAAACTTTCCTACTTTTACAACTAAGTTTAGTTTTCACTTCTCTGAAAGGGGTAAACAGATATCTGTTCCAACAAAGGGCCATTTATCAACAAATTACATTCAGGGATGAGGAAGAGAATAGACACAAGGCCTGTCCTAAGGACGGTTCCTGTAGAGCCTTGAGACTTATCCAAATATGTTCAAAGATAAAAAGTTCAGCCAATTAAAATTATACTAATATAACTGCTGCTTGCCTAACCAATCATATTTGAGATGACCTTATCATCCCCGAAATTCCCCTTCACTGTGCTCCTCTTGTCATTATTGCCATTTGGAACAAGTGAATGAACCTGCACATGCTGTTGTAGCAATAAATGCTCTTCTCTCTTGCATACTATTTGAGTCTGGGGTCTTCCTCCAGCATTTCTTTGGACCCTTACGCATTTATTTACAAATAAATATGATTTTAGATATGGATTTCTGCAACCAATTGGTTGACTTTTGTTTTCTTGTTTGTCTGTTGTTGCTTTAACATGATAGAGTGTTAAATTTTGTCAAATCTCTGTCTATCTCTCCTGAGGTAAATACATAATTTTGGGGAGATTTGCTTTTGAAAGCTGTATCGTATTTATTTTTGTATGTAGATTTATCCATATTTATCAGGAATAATTTATCAGAGTCTAGTAGACTTAACCTGTCTCTTCTACAACTTGGAGCTACAGATATCAGCCTAGAACACGAGGCCACGCAAACTGGCCAGGCAGATGAGCAAGACTGTTGCTAGTGAGTTTGGCTGTGTATCAGCCTAGACTTTAAGTACACATGTTTTTTGATTAATTAGTATATAAAATGACTATAGTACAATTGTCTTGGATTTTAAAAATTAGTTAGACAGTATTTTAGTATAAAAAAAGAGAGTATTATAGTAACTCTTTTGAAAATTCTATTGTTAGAAATAGTGGTTAGACATTTTAAGTGAAGACAGTTAATCAAACATGAGTAACTGTAAACACGATCTATATAGTCAATCTCATAAATTTTGGTTATTTTGGACAGTTGTCTCATCTGTAGTCTTTATTAGGGTGTAAAAATGACATTCATATCTGGATCTTTATGAATAATAGTTTTGATATGATCCAGGAGTTTTTAATGGCATTTACCAGATATTCATCTCTCTTGAAGACTGCTGTCTTGCCTACTGCCTGCCTCATCTACCTCAGATCCTAGGAATAAATGTTTTTAGCTATGAGGGGTATTATAATATTTAACAAATGATATGTGCCCCCACCCTTTGAAAAAATGTTATGCTAGGCCAATAGGATGAATTGTAAACAAAACTCTCTCTTATTCCCTTTAAGACGAGAGCTGTTTTTGTTTGTTTGTTTTGTTTGGTTTGTTTGCGTTGACATATAAGAACTTCTTGTTATCATGTAGGAACATAGACTTTGGGGTAACTGAGTCTGTGTGTTCCTGGGACATGATCACTAATATTTGGCTTCAAAATAAGGTGTGTGCCACACTTCCTTTTGTGGAGAGAGCTGTTTCTTATACTGACACAGCCTAGCATGTTGGGTAATGGAGATGGTTTGGTGGCAGTTTCACGGAGACAGGCTCTGTGTGGAGCCTGATATTACACCGAGCCACCTCCAAAATGAGATTATCTCTCTTTCAGACCTATTTGCCCCTCCGTCTATGCTCCATGTCTTTCTTAATAATTCTGTACTATAATACTTTTGGAAGGTCTTTGATTTTTGTGAATGTTTTTATGTGTAAAAAATTGATCAAATTGATATTTCTATAAAGGGTGAACAACAAAACATTCTGAAATAATTTTCCTTTTGGCTGTTGTGTAGCAATCCCCTCCAATGAAACCTTCCCTCCTAGATGGAAAGGGTAACTGCTCATAAATAAACAGACTTTACAAGTTTTAGGAAGCTGAAGCTAGCAAGATTCACAAGGCGTTCTCCTCAAGTCTATAGATACCAAAACAGGAAGCAGTTCTGTGTGGAAAGTTCTGTCTGACACAGCTGCTTGCCGGGTACTCTCTAGCCATTAGAGCTGCCTTCAAGACATGCAGAGAGCTCCAGGGCTGAAGTCTTCATGAGTTATCACCTTAGGTAGGAATACTTTTTGGTGATGCACCTGCTTTTGAATTATGCATATGCCTATAAGCAACCCATCGCCCATACTCCTGTAACTAACTCATAAATGTCACTTTGCCAAGTTAGAATTTTATGGGATCATTATTTTGGTCTATTGTTAGTTCTTGAATTAATGAATGTACATCTGCTTAAGTCTCCCCAAAAAAGTTACCCTTGGCACCCCAACAGGGTGCTAACAGAACCCAAGATGTGTTTCAGGGAAGTGTAGATGCTGAGACATGTACTTCAACTTGATCCTTATGCAGGTGGAGAAGCAGCAGGGAAATACAGATATACCACCTTTTCCAGTGTGGTCTAGGATAACGTACCTCTTTACTCGAAGGGGTTGCTTACTCTCTGAGATGGCCGATACATAGGACATTCAATCACAGCTGGCTTCCTTGAAAATAGAACATTCTTGGAGGGATTCTGAGGTGTCTGTCTTCTCTGTGGTATAGACTGTCTCACCTACTTAATGTGTGGGCTATGCCATGTGAATATAGGGATACCCTGAAAATGATTAAAGGTTTAGAGTTTGTATTATAGTCCCCAAGAGTGGGATGCATAAGACAAAACTCTTGGTAAACTGGCACAACAATCGTATGGCTAATAGTACATATACTTAAAGTGTTGCAGCTCTGAGGGGAAAGGTATCTTAGCAGTTGGGAGCCAAGGAATACCACAAAGTTGCACCACACAACAAACCCACACAAGAGATTTACTGGGAAAGACTCAAGAGGGTAACTGCTTCTGCTCAGGAGAGAAGCAGCAAAAACCTGAACAGGAGGCAGGCTTCATATAGGGTTTCTTGTGGGTGGGGTGGGGCTTTCTAGCGTTGCCTGGGATTGGTAAGATTCTGTGACCTGATCTTGGGGCCAACTGGAGGATTGGTGGAATTTTTTTCTCTGGATGGAGCTTGTTTGCTTGTACCTTGAAGGGCTATAAAAGGCCATTAGAGCCCTTGGAATAGTCTGAAGGTGGATCCTGGCCACTTGCATGCCTCAAGGTGCTGGGTCAGGCCCTTAGAGTAGTCTAGGGGTGGGGCCTGGCCTGGAGCGATTTATAAAAATAAGATGTGCAACCAAAGTCAAGATGGCTGCTCAGACGTAGCTTCCTTGTTTAAAAAATTACAATGTGAAAGGTACGTGTATTTGGCATTCTCAATTTTTACTTCTAGCTTGGCACATTAATTGGGTAAAGAGGGAGGATTCAAGACAAAATGAAGATGCTGGCTTGCCATTTATTATGGTTTGGGGGCCAAAAGAAAAAAAGAACCCAAGTTAGATCTTAATTGGAACCTCTGGAAAGAATCAGAGAGCAAGAAAACTGAGGTAAAGATCATATAAGAAACCTCTTAAGCCATATCTTTAGCAGAGAAGAAGGGGGAAATCTGTAGGTCAGCATGCAGGCAGGGACTTTAATAATGGCTCAGTATAAGAAACAGACACCCAGGGACTACTTAGCACCTAAACTACTTATTATGAAAGACCTTTTAACTGTTATTTCGGAGGTTCACCACAACCAGGAATAAATTTTAGCAAGAGGCTTTTTATTTAGCTTTTGACATCCTATATGGGGCCAGGACTGAATCTGAGGGTTCTCCCAACATGCATCCACTAGTCATATCAGCCTAGGGCTTATAAAGGCAAAACCCGTAAGATAGCAAGTATTCTGCCTACATGTAGGTAGGGTTTTATTTTAACACGTAGGCCATGCAATTGTCATAGTTATCTTCTGAACAGAGTACACAAGTTTGATTACAAAATCAGATATAGCAGTTAGTCTTGCTAGAAGAACAAATTTTACAAGATCAGTTCATTTAAGACTAGGCTTAAATGCCGGGGGTAGGGTGGGGTGGGAAAAAGGGAAGTGGGCTGCTAGCTTACAGCCTGTACAAGTTAGGGGTTTATATGTTAGAGGCTTTTTTTTTCCTTCATGGTCTCTCAATCATATTAAGTTTAAATTTTAAATGTAATGTTGACCATTACAAAAACAAGCCGTGAAAACTCATAGTCTAGCCTGTGAGACTGTGGGCATCGGAACAGTTATTCTGAGAGCTGTGACAGCTGACAGACTGATCAACAACACCACCCATCTATTTTAAAGACAAAGGTTACACAACCCTAGGAAACATGAGAGGAATCCGGCATGGCGGAAAGGCTTCTGTGAACCATTAGGTATACGGGGTTATCACCACATGAGGAACTTATGAATATCAGGGACTGGAAGACAACTGAAGACGATCAGACGTTATGAGAAAACTGGATATAAGGGGGTGTGGCTTCATGCCCTTTTCACCAGCACAGACAGAACTTGTTCACCCAGAAGTGAAGAAAGAGGATGCCCTGCCAAATCCACGAGCATGGTGCAGAGCTTCAGTAGTAATACTATTATTATTACTGGTATCAGTTAATTAATTAATACTGATATTAGTAGTTTTGCTGAGTTCTATGGTAGTATATGATATTTACAAGGTGGGAAAGTCTTTCATGTATGTGAATGACCTAGTCCAATTGCCTATTGTTTCCTGTAGAGAATGAACAAGGGTTCTTTTGAGGTGGTGAATTTTGCATTATTAAAATAATTCATTCATGACAATACAGAATAAAACATTCTAGTGCTGCTGAAGAAGATAAATGACTTCTTGTCCAGCATCAAGAGAAGCTGAAAAATTCTAGAGATTGACTGCCTTAGAACAGTACTTGACTGTTACAGTAATTTCCAATATGATTTTGGGTAAGGGTTGAGTATCTTCCCACCTCACTTTATACATCTGTAGAATGTAGGCAATCATTCAGTTCACTAGATGCTCAATCACAACTCTAAGAAGTTTTCAAACTACAACTTCTTGTGTTTGGATAAGGCTCATGCAAAGGTCAGAGCTGAAACTGATGTGAGTTATTTACAACTGTGCCTTCCCATGTAATGTGCACATTTGTGACTCTCTTTATATTGATTGCTTAGTGCTGTGTTCCTCCAGACCACACTGAGAATCTAATCAATTCTGAACATATACATTGTACTGTCTTTTTCAAAGGTGAGATTTCTAATTTTTGAAATAAATATGATTTCTGATAGATGACTACAAAATCTGGTACTAATAATATAAGGTAAATTAATTAATTGAGTAAATATAACAATAACTGTTACAGAGTAAATGCAGGATACATGCTAAAGTCATCACAAGGACTCTGTGATCCCCGGAGTAACTTATACTCAGAGCAAAAGACAGGGGGAAACAAAACTATTTATTCAAAACACAGAAAAGCAATATTATGGACACTGGCATTTTTAAACTTTTACAATGAAAATCTTTCAGTGTTGCTCTTGTGAAGGGTTCAGTTAGTTATAGATATGATCTCTGATTTATAATATTTAACTTAAACAAGGTTAAAATTATTTTCATGGAAAAAGTCCACCATCATATGTCAATGAATCAAATAAAATATTGAGAGCATATACTCCAAATGGTTTTTCATTTTTGATAAATAAAAAGCTAGTGCATTTCCATGAAATATTTCCCCGTATTCTTTACAGTTCTAAGAATTTTTCTTTTAGAGATGATTTTATATGTACAGTGAGATTACAGTAGACTTTATGAAATAAGTTTTTATTCTGCCTATAACTAAGAATTTGATAGTTAGAGTGTGAATGTACCTTTAAGATGTCCTTCTCTTATTCAGTTCTGTATATAATTCATTTCATAAGGTCTCTGGAAACACATGAACTTCAATCCTATTTTCAAGAAAGCTTTTGTATTTTAAGCTATTTCATAACAAGAAGTTATTGATTCTTAAGTGTTAAAATTGAATTCTAAAAAGAGTAGTAAAAAATTAGACTTATAAAACTCAGAGGCATGGGTGTTCCGTATCATTATGTAAATACTATACATTTCATCAGAAAAAGTTCAACCAGTTTCATGAAACAATGTATCATCTGGGAACATGATATCACTGCAAAGAAAATTACCATTCTATTTTAATGCTTTACTATTTGTTGGAAAACTTTGAAGAAAAATAAGAATTGCACAGCTCTGTCCTTTCTTCATTCTCAGTTATCTCTAGGTTGGTAGAAAGTCAATACTAGAATTTGGTAAAGGTTTATATCTCTTGTTTTCATGGCTTCAGGTTAAAGTAAGGTGAAAAAAACTTGTCTACATTTGATCCATATACTGTGATACTGTGGAATCTTGAACCAATTAATTGGAGTAATTAATTTGTATATTTAGGACTGCCCTGAATTTTGGCTGTGCAACTGTTATTGCTGGTTGATTTTAGCTTGGTTAATAGTGAGAGCAGAGAATAAAAGACTAATTAGAAAAAGTTGAAAAGCTTTAAATCTGGAATCAAGGGAGTCAGAGTTTCTGACGAAATTAGCTTGATTTTTAAAAGCCAATTATTTTGTATCAGGATAATAGGAAAGATTTGTAGTTGGACTTTATTTGGGCTGCCATCCCCGAAATAATGACATGGAGACTTATTAATTATGAATCCTTAACTTAGCTTGGGCTAGCTCCCAGCTTTCTTTTATAACTTAACTCATTTCTATTAACCTACATTCTACCATGTGGTTCTATTTATTATATCTATATATAATTATATTTGATTTTTTGAGAAAAGGTGTCTCTGTGTAACCACCGTGGCTGTCTTGGAACTCACTCTGTTAGACTAGTCTGGCCTCAGATTTATAGATATCCACCTGCCTCTACCTCCTGAGTATTGGAATTAAAATTATGTACCATCACTTTAAGGCAGTGGCTTGTCGTGCCATTATGTTATTTACCTTTACTCCATTCCATATTTCTGACTCCCTCCATGTTTGACTCGAGAAATCCTGCATGCTTCAGATTTTTCTTAAGTCCCTCACTCTCCCCAGAAGTCTTGCCTATTTGCTCCTGCCTAGCTATTGGCCACTCAGTTCTTTATTAAACCAATGCATCTTAGGCAGAGATACATCTTCTTAGTGTACAAAAAGATAATCCACAACATTTCTTCCTTTTTGTCTAATTGAAACTATATATGATAAGAACAATTATCAGGTAATAGTTACATTTACAATGTCTAGTCAATTTTTAAACGGCAAATTTGGAGAAAATACTCTATTTTTCTATCTCAGTGAGTCCAAAATTTTATACCTAAACCAGTTTCCATCATAACTTGCATTACCATCCTAAAAATGTACTTTTAGACCTGCAAATATTTTCTTAGATAAACAACTTAAGCTTTTGTGTCTCTCAACCTTATAAATTTTACATCTCTTTTGTAACTTTCTTTTCTGAATTTGGTAGAAAGGAAAACTGAAAAATTATAACTAATTAAATCTTCACCCCCATCAGAGCCCTGAGAAGAATAAAATATTATTTGCACATGAAGTGCAGAGCAAACAACTTCCAAAACCATAGAAATGATAGAGACAGCTGGCTGCCTAGACAGTCACCCAAGATTGGGTGACTGCAACATTGGGGCATCCATCTTTAGCCTACAGGACTAGAATATCTAATAGACTTTTTCTGTGAAGCAGACATGAGATAGAAACTCTGAATTTTTCTTTTAACAACATGCTAGGATTTAGAGAAGGATAGCCATTGTCCAACTCCAAAGCCAGTTTTTATTTTTAAGTAGAGATATACACATGGACAGATAATCAGATTTTACCATGCAAATGATATGGCCTCATAAGTCAGATTTCTTTTTGCTTGGTGATTCTTTCTGGATAGCTATTTTTTCTTCTTCAGGCATCTAGATGTTCAGGTTTCTCAGCTTTTTGAAGATGAGTATTTTTCTACAAAGATAAGAACAGAACCCTGCGCCAACCTTTATAAGATTTTCTTACCATAGGTAGGATTGTCACCTCTGTGGATGAGCTGTCATTTCTCTTTCTCAAGAGGTTTCTCTTTTTCAAACCAAATCTTTATTAATTTTGATGGTATCCATCACTTTTCTTCTCCTGTGGAAACAAGAGCGAAACCCCTTCCCCAATGTAGCACATCTCTTGGTTTCCATTGTGAGGTTTACACATCCTTGAAATACAATGGCTCATTTAATTCAGAAGTTTTTTTTCTATTATCCAATGTCTCTCTGCTGCTGTTGTTCTTTTCTTTCTTTCTTTCTTTTCTTTTCTTTTTTTTTTTTGAAGATGAAGTTTTAGAAGTCATGTCTACTTTCTTTTTTTTTCCGGTTTTTATTTATTTATTAAAGATTTCTGCCTCCTCCCCGCCACCGCTTCCCATTTCCCTCCCCCTCCTCTGATTAAGTCCCTCTCCCCCATC
The DNA here is from genome assembly GCF_000317375.1 of Microtus ochrogaster. NCBI lineage: Eukaryota > Metazoa > Chordata > Mammalia > Rodentia > Cricetidae > Microtus > Microtus ochrogaster. Next base: position 21,101,569 of record NC_022017.1, on the reverse strand, counting down.
AGCTCAAAGAGCAATCAGGGTTCCCTGACCTGTGGGAAGTCCAAGGACCACCCACTTCCATCCAGGTCTAGTAAGGTGAGCATTCAAACTGCCTAGGCTCTCTTATCATAGTTAAAACATTCAAAGTTAATAAAGCAATATGCAGTCTTTCTTGGGGGTATTTTCTAACCCTTTCTGTTTGTTGAACATATTCTTTATAGTTTGATTTGATCTTTCTACAACTACCTGACCTGTAGGATTGTTTGGTATACCTGTAATATGCTTAATATTATAATAAGCAACAAAACAGTTTCATTTTCTTAGAGACATATGCTGAATCATTATCTGTTTTTATTTGTGCAGGTATATCCATGATGGCTATAACTTCTAATAAATGTGTGATTACTGATCAGCCTTTGATGAGCTCAAAGAAGTTGCCCATTAAAAACCTGAGTAAGTGTCAATGGTGTGGTGTACATATTTTAATTTTCCAAAATCTGCAAAGTGGAACATATCCATCTTCCAGATTTCATTTCTTTGAGTGAGTACCCTTTGGGTTAGTCCCTGCAGGTAGTGGTGTTTGGTTATAGAAAGAGCAAGTAGGACATCTCTTTATAATCTCCTTAGTTTGTTTCCATGTAATAGGAGACTCTTTCTTTAAACCTTGCTATTGACATTGTTTTTTTTAAAAATGAAATTCTGAGGCCTTCAGCACATTTCCAATCAATAATTGATCAATTCTGGCATTGCCTTGTCCTAGAGAACCTGGTAGACCTGTATGAGATTAGATTGTGTTATGTATATAGAACATAGCCTATTCCTGATATGAAGTCAATTCTGTATCATCTGGTATAAATTCAGCAGTTTCAGTATACAAGGCAACTCTTTCTGCATATTGTGAATTAATAACTATATTGAGAGGTTTTTTATATCCCTTAGTACCATTAGAATAATTGTTCTACCTTACTAAAATCTTCTGATTTGTAACTTCCCTTTCCTGATTTATTTTCATCAGTATAGAATGTATGGACTCCAGTTATTGGTGTATAACATACAATGAGGGGAAGGATCCAAGTAGTTTTCTTTATAAGGATAATTCTATTACTTTTGAGATAATTGCTATTAATCTCACCTAAAAATTTAGTACAAGCTCTTTGCCAGGGTTCATTGCCTTCCCATATTTTTTTAACTTCATTAGTAGTAAAAGGCACTATAATCTTTGCTGGGTCTATTCCTACTAGATGATGAAGTCTCAATTTTTCTTTTATGATTAATCCAGAGATCTTTTCCACATAAGTTTTAATTTTTTACTTAGTTTTTGTGGTAAAAAGATTCATTTTAAGATAATATCTTCCCTGTATGGTGCTGTGGGAACTCATTCAGACAATAGCTTTTAAGATACCAGCCCACTTGAGCATGGTCTTTTATACTATAAATGTAGCCATAAAGCTTGTGCATGTGTTCTTTCTCTCTCTGCTGCTGCTGGATTTGGTTCCTGTTCTCCATTCATGCAGAGTACTGCGATCTGTTAGTCTATCTCTGAATAAAGAATCCTTTATTCTACTCAATTCTGATCCAGTGTGGTATTGTTTTATAGTGTCCATCGTCAATAAATGACTAAGAATTAACCTACATTTTCTTATTATCCTAAATAGTTTGTAATAATAGCTTTCAAGGACTAGAAATTCATATTATATTTTTAAATGAGCTTCATGGGTAAAATACCTTGAACAAGAGTAGAAAGACATTGTTAAGTTGGGAGTGTAGAACCCAGCCCCTCTCATCCATCCCAGCTCCCAGGCCTGAGATTTGTATTGATCTGGACTCCAAATCCCAGCATGCTAGGACCACTCCCATTAAGTGAGCACCCAAAAGAGAAACACGTGGTCTCTTTCCTCTCCCCTCTCCTTGTGGTGGTCACATTAGCGGCCTCCCAGTTTCCTCTTGAGGCCACCCAAGATTGCAGGAATTTCATTAAATCTGGATATCATTAATTTGGCTTCTTGTGAATTGGTTTGATTGGAATTTTTGTATCAACAGAGAGCTCATGTTAAGTAAAGTTCTTAACACATATATACAGTATGTTATATCAAAAACAACATTAAATTTGTATCAACATACAAAAATGTATACCAAAGTAAAATATCTGAGATGAGTAGTTGCTTTTTAGCTTAAAAGCAGATTCAATAATCTACCCTTTTATCCTGTCATTCCTATCTCCCCCCTTTTTTCTTTTCAGAAAGAGATCCCTGAATCTAACCACTTTTGCTTAGTTTTCCCTGACTGTGACCAGTGCCAACTTGTGAAGGACCCTCCTAAACAATGACAGATATCCATAACCCACTCAACAGCCAAAAACCAACCACCCCACATCTTGGGAATGAGGGTATCATGTTCTTAAAATTACTTCTTTTTGTCTAGGGGTGAAGGCTTCTTTAGGGGACCCTGAGAAAATTGGGATATGGTCAAGTCCTGGGAATCCTAGGAGTACCACCTGTTGTCATTTGCTCTCTAGTCTATGTGAGAGGTAAGTGCAGAATTTATCTGAAGTCCTGATGTAACAGTCTATGAGGCTGGAGCAATTCAGCTAGCTGATTTGAAGCTGTTCTGATCGCACAACTTGGAGGAAACTACAACAGAGACATTCTGAGAGGCTGGATCACCTAGGCTACCTGTCTTCATTGATGTCTGGGTTCTTTTCTTCTGGAAACAAACATTTAAAGGTAGCATACATATCTGTATTAATACAAGCATGTAATATGCCGCATGCACAAATCAACTATGTTTGGGCAGGTAAAGGGCATCTGTCAACTTTATAAGTCCGTTGGACTGCATAACTTGCTATAATATATCTCTCTATCCATGCCATATGAAAGGATGGCTTGTAATAATAAGTCATGAGGACTCTGTAGTCAACAAAGTTTATCACATCTCATCCAGTCTCAGAGCTGTCCCCAGGTAGAGGGATCTGTATATGCCACCTGTCTTGTAGTTTTCCTTGGTTTCTTCCTTCATTGCCACAGCCAAGATTTTCAGGAGGTCTCCCCCAGACAAATCTGGTCTTTACTAATTTTGAAAAAAATCCATCACTTTTTATTTTCTGTGGAAACAAAGGCATAACCTCTCTTTCAACATAACACATTTCCTGACTTCCACTCAGAAGTTAAGACATCCTTAAAATATATAGGCTGCTTTAATTCAGGAGTTTTCCCCACAATCTAATGTCCCTCAGCAGCTGTTGCTTTTTTCTCATTATCACTTTTAAAATGTAAAGTTAATAGGCACTATATAGGACCCAATGATCCTGTGTCATAATATTTCCCATCCTTATATGGTTTATAATTTTTATATTGATTTACTCTTCCTTCAAAGATTTTATTTTATGTTATTATTATTAAACTATTTATGTTTTCTATGACTTTTCATATGCATTTTCTTTTTTTCTTCAGCACCTAAGCACCTTTTTAAACATACTATACCTGTTCTGATATTTGGGGGGTGGGGGTGGTCTAGACCTGAACTTCTGCATATATGCAGCCGTCTTTGACTGCATGAGACAAAACCTAAACTTCCAGGCCATCTGCTGCATGGCTCCACTGAGCACATGGTGCTAGCAGCTGGCAGCATCCCTTTTGAGTTTGTCCAGCAAGCTACCTCATTGGTGCTGAACTCTAATCCCTGTTTACCTTCCCAGGAGACCCTAGCATGCCTATGGGCATCAGAAGAAAGCCACATTTGTCTGCCTTAGCTCTGGGAAGTTGGTGAACCCACACCGCAACAGGCATTTCTACCCAGTGCCAACCACTGTGCCCACTGCTCAAGTATTTGGCTGCACAGCACAACCTCTTAAAGGAGCTCTGCCACTGTATGCCACGAGCACCAACACTGAGTAAGAGAGTGCCTTTGCTAGGAAGCCACCTCTGGCTCCATGTTCAGAACTTTTTATTTCAGTTTTCTTGGGCTCTATGTGAGTATATGTATATTAGATACCAAATGTAGTCAGACTTTCTTTGGACCATCCAGTTCCCAGTTCCCAAAGAATGACCCAGAGACTTACTATTAATTGTAAATACTTAGCCTTAATTTAGGCCTGTGCACAGCTATCTCTTATAGCTTAAATTAGCACATTTCTATTAATCTACATTCTGCCACATGGCCTTTACCTCTCCTCCATTCTGTTCACCTGACTCCCTCCATATCTGGCTTGTGAAATATGGCCACCTCAGATTCTTCCTGACTTCCCCTCTCTCCCCAAAAGTCTTGCCTGTTATTTCCTGCCTTTTATTTGCCATTTGGTTCTTTATTAAACCAATCAGAAGGAACTTTGGGCAGAAGACACATCTTCACAGTGTACAAAAAGATTGTCCCACAACAAAGATTGGTTGGGGCCATCATAGGAATTGGTCAAATTACCACTCATCATAGGCTGAAGGGAATGAATAGATGGGTAGTTTTCAGAACTTGAGGTGAGAGGGCTTATCTGGAGGAAGCAGTCACTGGGCATTTTGCTAGGTGCCAGCTATGATCTGGTAGTAGGGACTTGAATGGGAATGCTGTGGATGAGTTAACCAGAAATAGGTATTGGTTGACATTGCTTGGACAGTGCATTTTGAATTCTTTGTCTGACTTCCCTGACTTCTATATAATAATCAGATTCTGTCTATAGCTTGGCTACTATCCAGTTGTATAGTCAGTATCTCCTCCACGAAGATAATATTAAATGTTTGGAGGTACAAGTGGGATTTTAAAAGTCTCTTGGGTCCATTACAATAGATAGTACTCATCTCTGGTTTATCATACACACATTGAACAAAGTTGGTGTACAGATAGTTGAAAGTGAGAGAAATAAGAGACCATTATACTGACATTTTCTATGCCTCAGAGTTTATGGACCTGACCTATACAAAGAATGACAACATTTGTAACTGGTTTGTAATTGTCTGTGAAGATCTGTGATTTCTCTCCAGTGTCCAGTCTGTCACTTTTAGACTCCTCCTTGATATATTTTTGCTATTATTTTGTTTTCTATTATTCCTCCTCCAAGTTCAGGACAATATTTTTACTTAGTCAAGGTTTTCCAGCTCAATTCTGTTTTTTTGTTTTGTTTTGTTTTTGTTACTGAGAACTGTGCCTTGTATTTAAAAGAAATTTCTTAAAAGACTAGATCTTTATTTAGACATCAATGCTCAGACCAGGGTGAAGCCCATTTACCTTTTGAACTTAGGTTCCATAGAAATAATGCAATCTCTAGCGTGTCATTTTGAATTAAATTAATTGTCCTGGACAAATGTATGAATTGGGACTTCAGAACAGTGGATGACTTCCATGAATCTTATTTTCTTGAACTAATTCTGATTCTCAGAATCATCCTTTGGCTTTCCTCTTCTGCTCCAGCTCATTCCCCTCTCATAAACACCCCTCCCAGTCTTTTTCTTATCCCTTCTCTCTCATGGCTTCTAAGTTTATCTCAGACTTCTTGTCCTGGGTAGCTTTTATGTCAACTTGGCTTAGGCTAGAATCATTTTGGAAGAGTGAACCTCAATTGAGAAAATGCCTCCTAGAGATTGCCTTGAGGGCAAGGTTGTGGAACATTTTCTTGCTTGATGATTGATGTGGGAGTGTATATCCCACCGTGGGTGGTAACATCTATGAGTGAGTTACATCTGTGAGTGTGAGGTCCTTGATGGCATAAAAAAAAAAAAGCAGGCTAAGCAACCCACAAGGTGTTACATGGAGAGGCGCCTTGTTTGTCCCAGCCGCCTGGCTAGCTTACACCAGAAATAATCATGCAGAAACTGTATTCACTAAAACACTGCTTGACCCATTGGCTCTAGTTTCTTATTGGCTAATTCTTACATCTTAATTTAACCCATTTCTATTAATTCATGTATCGCCATGTGACTGTGGCTTACCTGCAAGATTCTAACCAGTGTCTGTCTCAGGCAGAAGATCCATGGCTTCTTTCATTTTGCCCTTCTTCCCAGCATTCAGATCTGTCTTCTCCGCCTACCTAAGTTCTCCCTATCAGGCCCAAAGCAGTTTCTTAATTCATTAAAAAATGAAAGCAACACATGAACAGAAGAACCTCCTACACCAAAAACGAGCAAACAGCACTTGACTATGGATGCATCAGTTCCTGCTTCCAGGTTCTCACCCCAAGTTTTTGCCGTGGCTTCCCTCAGCGATGGATTTATAAGTCAAAAAAAAAAAATGAACTAAACCATTTCCTCCTCAAGTTGCTTTTGGACATGGAATTTTACCACAGCAATAGAAACCCAGCAATAGTAACTCAGCCTGGGTAAACGCATATGTATTCACATGGCTTCCAAACCATGGCAGCTGCTTTTCCACCTTGGTGGACTTTCCAGCAAGCTGTAAACCTAATCAGAAACTTCTTAAGCTATGTGAGTATTGCACGACCTGGCTTCTTTTGCCAGGGATTCCAATGGTATGTGATATTTACTCTTTTTATTTTTCTCAAAAAAAAAAAAAGATCTAATGGCCTTGAGTCTGCTTCCCCTTAGGCTGCATGCCCTGACCCACCTCCCTCCCTGAGAATTCATTTTATTAGTCATTTGTTAAATAAACCTGTTAGACCTGGTGTAATCAACTCCTTGCAATTCCTGAAAATGATTAAACATCTAAGCATTGCTAATTCTTCACTCTCCTCTGCTCTTTTTTTTTTTTTTTGCCACCTTCTAAATCAGCTAATTGTGCAGCGAGTGTGAGACTGAACCTCAGCCAATGAGGAAAGGTAGAATTTCCCCCCTTGAGTTAGGGATAAAAGGAAAAGGCAGAAGTCATCTAGTCCATGCCTAACACCCTGATTTGGGGGTGGCAGGTACACTTTAAAAAAGGAAAGAATTTCTTACCGACATACTTTTATTTTTGCTCAGGTGTTTCTTTTATGTGACATTGCAAAATTCCCTTTTCCAACGTTAGTGTGTCCCACAGGGTCTGTTCTGAGCTGGCTGGTTAGCAATAATTCTACTCCACAGTGCACATGGCACATCCCAGCACTTTGAAAAGTAGGCAGTAGGGAAGAAACACTTTAAATTCATTCAAAGCTTGATTTATCCATGATACTCAATCAAAGTGTGTGATACCTTCAGCAGTAGGTTCTCGCAAATAGCTGCTTACAAAAAAAAAAAAAATCCCATTTCTCGAGTTGTTTTAGTTACTGTTCTCTTGCTGTGGCAAAACACCATGACCAGGCAAAGTACAGAATAAAGCATTTATTTGGGGGCTCACAGTTCCAGGGAGTTAGTCCTTGTCCATCATCCTGGGGAGCATGGCAGCAGGAAAGCCAGCACCATGCTGGAGCAGTAACTGAAAGCTTACATCCTGATCCATAAGCAAGAGGCCGAGAAGAAAGGCACAAATGGGGATAACGTGGGCTTCTGCAACCTCAGAATCCACCCCCAGTGATACACCTCTTCCAACAAGGCCACACCTCCTAACCCTTTGCAAACAGTTCCACAAACAAAAAGAAAGCATCCAAACATACCTTCAGCAGTAGGTTCTCGCATATAGCTGCTTACAAAAACAAAACAAAACAATTCTCAAGTTGTTTTAGTTACTGTTCTATTGCTGTGGCAAAACACCATGACCGGGCAAAGTATAGAATAAAGCATTTATTTTGGGGCTCTGTGGAGGCCATTCTCATTGAAACCACCAGACTTACAGAAGTGGGTTTATTCAGGAGCCAAATATGAGGCCTTATTACCCAAGAATGGGTTTCCCCTAATGTCCCAAATGTGACGCCATGGAAGTGGTTACATGAGACTTTATCACCTCCAGAAAACAGAAAACAAAGCCATAAATCAAAGTATTTGTCAACTACATTGTAATACATCGGTGGGGGTGACAGGTGGGCAGATCACAGCAAGGCAGGAAACCTTTGCTCCAGGTTTCAGATGCTGTCTCTGACATTCTTTGCTTTGGTGTGGTGAAATCTGGTAGTCTGCTTAGACCATCATGAAATGTTAGTTTAGACACAGATGTGGGCGATGTGTGGACTAAAAATAGCCCATGGTAATGTAGCTCTGGTCTGCCACATTGAAACTGCCTATAGTCTTGAAATTCAGTCTGTTGGCCTGGTAGAATCGTTATAGCTCTCTCTCTCTCTCTCTCTCTCTCTCTCTCTCTCTCTCTCTCTCCTCTC
>NC_022017.1:21087660-21093311 GCF_000317375.1 Microtus ochrogaster | reverse complement strand
CCCCCCCTTGTGGGAACTTCATTTCACACAGACAATAGCCACGTTAATATGCTATACCATTTCCCTCCCTGACTAACAACTCCTATCAGGGTAATCCACTCCTCACACTGGAGTTATCTTTGCGTCTTTGGGAGAATGTCTTTCTACCCATTTGGAATATCTTCTTTGAAAACTGTCACTGTTTCCCACATCTGTGTGACAATCGGAGGCGGCAATGGGTGGGCAGCACCTCCACATGCCCACACTTGTCCTTTCTATGTCTGTGGATCTCAGGAGCCAGCAGCTAAGGAGATACAAAAGAGAAAAGATGGCAAGGTCCGGTACAACATGAAAAGACTCCATCAGTTGCCCACAAATGAGCAATCTTTAGCACTGTTTCCAGGGACCTAGATAGCATTGATTGTTTTGCTCTAGTTGCCATGACAATGAGGGGCAAAGCCCAAGGGAGCATCATGTTATGCCCAGAGGAAAAAGCTGCTACACAACAGTTATGCTTTATTTTTTCAAAGCTAGAAATAGCTTTTTCTAACTTTTCTGTCTGGAAAAAAAATCTATAATCCTTCCAGATGCAAGCCAAATGCCACTTCCCTTAATAAAATGTCTCTCTCCATATCAAAATTAACTGTTCTCCTAAAATTCAATACTGCTGATTTCTTTTATAAAACATTCTCCTGTATTCCAGTGATTATTCTTTGCCTTCCTGTGAGGGAAGTTCCTTGATGATCCATCTCTGAATGGAAGAAACATGGATCTAAATAACCGATGTCTTGTCTTTGAGGCATCCACACTTTCGTGAGGATAAAACATGCTACGTAGTTAACATCATGGCATGAAACCTTCAAGGGACTGAAACAGGAGGCATGGATTCTACCTTGCAGCAAAATGAATCTATTTAAGTGGAAGGAAAATATTGACGTATCACCAAACATTCCGGTCCTCTCTGCATGTCTTTCTTCCATTAAGCTAGCCTGGGGCACAGGGGGGAGAACTCTGCTCTCTCATGTTGATTTTACCCAGGCGTAAGCTTCAGAGCTAAATAACTGGACAATGTTTCTGGATAACATGTAACTTAGATATTAAAATTCTAGACAACTTTGCTGTTAACTAAACAGAAAGAATGCCTACCTTGTAGTAGCTGTTGTCTGCCATACACAGGGTAAAGCAGAGTCCAATTTCAGACACAGATACGAATAAAGCAGATGATGAAGTGCAGAGAAAAAAATCATGACAGTTCTGAGTCCAGGCTGCTTTTCTGTCTGCTTCCTCAAGCCTCCAGAGGCTGACCGCACATCTTGTCCTTCTGTTTTATTTGATAACCAGTGTGTTCTCTCATTAAATCCCAGTCTGCATTAAATCTAGCTTACGGGGTGATCTCTGTTAACTACATCCAAACAACCTCTGAATATAATAGCTGTGTCTTGAGGCATAAATAGCAGTTTGTCAGATTTGTGGACAGAGTAGGGCACTCCTCCACAGAGGAATATGAAAAGGCATCAAAAGGTGAAGCTAATGTTCGAGAATCAAGTATATCAAGAGCTAAATCATATGTTGAGTGAGAGGATTGTTTTGCCTCATCAAAAGTAAGCATAAATACCTTATGAAAGGTTTTGAACTTGAGACAAATTGTAGTAGAAAAAGAACATGGAAAAATTCCCAACCCAGATGTTAGATTGGACATGTGCCAGTCATACTGTGGCTTTATGTAACAATCCTCTTCTTTGTTCTCGACCTAGAAATAACAATAACAGTAATGACACCAATTATCAGTAACTAACATTTATTTAGTACTAACTTTGTGCCCTAGAGCATGCTAATCATTTTAGACTTATTATCTGATTCCTTTCTTGTGTGAACCCTATGCTAGGGACTATCATTATCTCCATTGGGTTGAGGACATTGAAACACAGATTGATTGAACTTACTCAAAGCCATATACAAAGTGATTGACCTGGACTCTCCAAAAACTAGGATTTGAACATGAAACCAATCATGTTACTTTACTGCTAGAATTACAGATCCCTAACACCTAGGATATGTCCATGGATTTAAGATCCTAAGTTGAATAATAGCTCATCACAAATGGGCTTTGCTTACTATTCAGGACTTCAGTGTGCTTCCAGAGACAGACTTGTGGCACCAAAAGCACTCATGTCTGCCCATCAATTTAACCACCAGAAGTGTGATTTAGTGACTGAATCCTTGCAGATATAATTTAAGTGTTTTTTATAATTGTTATAAAAATATTGTCTACAGATAAGACTTTTCATGATGCATTTATGGACTGACCATAGTTGGTATTCTGGGGGTCATGAATTGATTAAACATTCATTGCCTCCAAATTCTTGTTCAATTTCAGGGACTATTATGTCTTCGGTGGCTTTTCTTCTCAACTCTCCCAAACACCTGTCCATCCTTAGCTGTTCATTCTCTCCAGTAACCTAGTTAGTAAACACTTGATTTTTGATCTTGCATTTTGTAGCTGCCACTGGCTTATTTCAGGTTCAAGAGATTTTCTACCCTGATTTCTCATTTCCAAGAATTATTTCCCAAGCACTGTTATTATTAAACACAGTAAACACACACACACACATACACACACACACACACACATCAAATAAGAAACATCTATTATAATTTTCTGTGACACTTATTACCTGTATTAAAAACAGCTTTTCTTAAGGTCAAGAAGACTGGAGATAGACCATCTTGTGCATGCACATTCATAGTTACAGAAAAACAGATACATGTACATATGCACACACGCACAGATACCTGTATGTGCATAATCATAGACACACATACATGTGCACACACGTGCGTATACATGCATGTACAGAGAGTTTATACATACAATCCTTTCACCCAAGAGTTTACCTATGGATATTAAGCTGCCATTTAATCATCAAATTTGGAAAGCAGAGCCAGTTTCTAGGCGTCTGTGAGATGTATCTCTATATACAGTTTCCCAGGACCTAAAAATTCATCATTTTGCACTTAATGCTTTTTCATGACCTGGATGGTTCTGACCATGAGTAATATGATATTTACAATCATATCCTCAACTTCAATAACAATAAGAGCTCCAAAATATTTGTAAAATAATAAACTTCTTGCTAGCCTTAAATATTCTAAACCTGATATTTTCCTAACTTCCCTAGGCATACAAGTAGAATTGACACAAAAAAATAGGCATAAGCAATTAAGTGGAAGATAGATCATTGCACTCTGGTAAAATTTGTATTCAAAATACATGAAGAATAAATCATACTCAATAATACAAATAACAATAATAATATAGACAAACGGTAAGTAATCATATGGCATAGCAAGTACAGAAATAAACAACTGCTTTCTGATGTCATTTGAAGTACCTTAAGCCTGACCAAGAGAGATCATAAGCTCGATGGGGAAACATATTGCTAACATTTGCTAAATGGTCATGCTGTAAAAACTGCCTTTTAAATATTCATGTTTATGTTTATGAACTAAGGCTGTGCTCAGTCTTCTTCAAAGGCTCTCCTTAGTGCATAAGCTGCAGTGATTACAAAGTATCACAGTTGTTCAAAGTACCAAGAAGAAGTGACAGAGGAGTGAGCAGTCAGCCATAAATAATAATGATAAAAATATAGATTATCCTTTCTGAGAAGCAGAAAGAATGTAAGAGCCAGAGGATGGGGAGATGTGCTGCACAAAGGTGTCCTCTGGACACATCACAGCCACAGGAGAGACCTGCGCAGGACCAAGACCAACGGTTCACCATGGATAGGGGAGTGACCTGTAGGGGCCACATTGTCTGGACATGTCACAATCACAGGAGAGATGTGCACAAGACCGAGACCAATGAACGGTTCATCATGGATAGGGGAAGGACCCACCCCCACCTAATTAACATTGCTTGTGGGAAGAAATTCCATTATCTATAGTGATGTAATCACTTCTAAGTTGCCCCTGCTCCAGTACATGACCTCCCACCAATACTTGCCCAAGAAACTCTAACTAAACCCATGAGCCACACATCAAAAAGCACCAAATTGTCGGGGAAACTTATTGAAACAAAGGAGGATTTCAGCAGGGAGGAGAGAGGGTATTGAGATTGAAAGTGACTATTCATTACATACATGCCTGAGCTGTCAGATAATTTCTTAAAAGTTTAAAGAACAAAGACACTTTATCGAATAGAATATTTAAACACTCACCACCCATTAGGTAAATGAACATTAAAACCACAATTATCTATCAAATAATGCTATTAGAATAACTGAAATATAATGAACAGGAATTATACTTTTTATACACTGTTCTTTGCAATGTAAAACAATGAAATCGTTTTGGAAAACAACCTGGCAGTCTCTTACAATGTTACATGTACACTGACTGCATGATCCAGATGTTCTATTCCTGGATGATCGCCACCTTTCCTTTCGGAATGAAAACACGTGTTCACACAGAGAGTCAAACCATTCAAGTTCCTCATAGCTTTATTAATGTATTCCCAGACCAAAAGGGGGTGGTGGTTTCAATGAAACCAGCTCTCAAGGGCTCATGTATTTGGCCACTTGGCCTCCAGTTGGTGAGGGACAATAGGACACAAAGCCTTGCTGAAAGAAATATAAAGTGCAGAGTGGGCTTTGAGAGTTGTAGCCACACCCCTCTTCCAGTTCCTTCTGTTTCCTGTGTGTGGTTGAAAAATGCAGTCAGCTTCCAAATCCTACCACCGCTTGCCGTGCTATTCCTGCTATTCAAAACTCTCCCTCTGGAAGGAACATAAACCCAAATAAGCATTCCACCTTAAGTTGCCTCTGGTCTTGGGATTTTATCACAACCACAGATGCAGTGGTAAATAAATAAGTAAACAGAGATCTGGAGAGTCCGTGAACTACTAGTCAGCAGCACAAAGGGTTGCTTAGACTACTAAGACATAACAACATGAATAAATATTCAGAATAATACCAGTGAACTAAAAACTCCCTATGCAAAAGGGTATACTTCTACAAAGTACCTGAAAGTGCAAACCAATCTGTGGTCTTTAAAAGCAGAATAATGGTTTCACAGAGATGTAGGGGAAGAGTGAGGAGCAGAAGGAGGTTTCAAAGAAGTACCATAAACATGTGGAAGGTGCCAGCAATGTTTTCTGTATTCAATAAGAGCATTCATAGGTCACCGGACACAAGACTACTGTTACTAAGCTCTTTATTTCATACATGTTCAACATGTTGTGCATGTATACTGCACGAAACCAGCGCACACAAAAAGGAAAAGAAAAAAAGTAAGTCTTTGCCAGAGCTACGTCCTAGTGGGATCGATCTATCTATCTATCTATCTATCTATCTATCTATCTATCTATCTATCTATCTATCTATCTATCTATCTATGACCCTGTGCTTCTTTTATTTAATTGATTTTTACTGAGCTTTACATTTTTCTCTGCTCCCTTCCCTGCCTCCTCTAACCCTCCCCCAAGGTCCTCATGCTTCCAATTTACTCAGGAGATCTTGTCTTTTTCTACTTTCTACTTCTCATGTAGATTAGATCTATGTAAATCTCTCTAAGTGTCCTCATTGTTGTCTAAGTTCTCTGGGATTGTGGTTTGTAGGCTGTTTTTTTTTCTTTATGTTTAAAAACCACCTATGAGTGAGTACATGTGATAATTG
>NC_022017.1:21085210-21087125 GCF_000317375.1 Microtus ochrogaster | reverse complement strand
TTTTTTTTTATTGGATTATGTGCTCTTTTGGTGACCAGTTTCTTGAGTTATTCGTATATTTTGGAGATCAGACCTCTGTTTGATGTGGGGTTAGTAAAGATTTTTTTCCCATTCTGCAGGCTGTCGTTTTGTCTTGTTGACCGTGTCCTTTGCTTTACAGAGCTTTTCAGTTTCAGGAGGTCCCATTTATTAATTGTTTCTCTCAGTGTCTGTGCTGCTGAGGTTATATTTAGGAAGTGGTTCCCTGTGCCAACGCGTTCAAGTGTATTTCCCACTTTCTCTTCCATAAGATAGTGGGAAATACACTGGTGGAATAGATGTAAAGAGCATTTTGATCACCAAGAACAGAGAGTCTCAAGTGCTATTTTGCAATTGCTGCTCCACAGTAATGTCCATGATTTCTCACACATTTTGAGTCTAGAAAATGCCTTCATTAGGACTTCTTTATTCAATGCTTTGAAAAACCAGTTCTTCTTGTTTATATCTCGAAAGGTCAAGTTAAACTTGAAAAGTGAGCACATTTTAATATGACTATCTTCAAGCTTGAAATTAACCAGGTTGCAAGTGATCCAGCACCTTGATGAAGGGAAATTACTTCTGAAACCTCCTGAGATGCAAATTAGCCAGCTATTTCCAAGAGCCTGATTAGACCGGCTTATCAACTTCAAGCTCAAAATTAGCCAAGCTTTTTCCGAGATGAATCTTTCTGAACACTCAGAATCAGAAAGGAAAATATCCAACTAACAAAAAGATTTTTTTTTTATGTCTCATTGGTTAGGATGAGATTTGGAAAATGTTAGATGAAGAAAGGGTGACTGAAGTTGCTCCCGAAAAGGAGCTAACATAAAATCACCCCTAGGCAATAGCTTTATTAGGAGAGAGAGAAAGGACCTCCAGATAATGGAAAGTGTGAATGGGCCCGGAGGCAGGAGAACATTAAGGAGGGCAGTGTATTGTATCAGAGACCACGTGAAATCAGCCTTTAAGGGAAGGCGAGCTCTTTTAAAATGAAAGAAGAGAGGCTTGTCTTTAAGTGGAAATATGAAAAGATGCTAGTCATGCAGAGAGAAGAGAGAAGGCTCAGGGGGAGTACCTTCAGAGAAATCCTACAAAGAAAGAAAAAGTATCTGGTTTCTATGTCCTTTCGTGAACTGGCAGAAGATTCTACACCACCTTATTTAGTTCAGCATAGCTTCTGTGACAAACATCATGGTACACTTACAGCAAACACGGACTAGGACCATAAATTAGAGCGACAGCATGCCTTGGCTTCCTTGCTCTCTGTTCCAGAAGCAGAGCTCTGAGGTATTTAAAAGTGCAGTATTCCAAGTGGGCTGGCCTCCAGGTCATGCCTGCATTTTTCCCCTACAGTCCTGAACATGAGGAGCCACCTGCTCTTCAGTGTGAAATGCCTGGGGCATAAATGCTATCAACCTACACGTGTGTCTCTGCAGTTGACCTAAAAATGTCCCAAATCAAAAGAGATTTTCTGGAGAATGAAGGAGGCCAGTTGTGCACATCTTTATTTGTGTTACTCTTGAGTGAAAGCCTCGAAACATACAGGAAGATTGTGTTACAGTTTGCTCTTAGCAGTTTCAATTAGAATTTGGTTTTGCCTAATTCACTGACTTAATCACTAATAAGTTTTGCTGCTACAGATAAGAGATCTGAAGAATAGCCAGCCCAAGGAACTACCCTTCCAAGGAGCTATCCCTGTTGCATTTAAATATACATGGGCTGCTCATGCAGTAACTATTAATGATGAATTTATAAAAAGAATTCGCTGTCTAATAGCATTATGTGAAAAGAAGTGCAATTTGAAAATAGAATAAAACTACTAACTGTTCTTGATTTCCTGCATTCATTTTTCCTGTTTAAAAGAAGTGTGTGAGTACATCCCATGTTCCTCTTTTTG
>NC_022017.1:21064179-21084440 GCF_000317375.1 Microtus ochrogaster | reverse complement strand
CATGTCATTAAGCATTTGAAGAGGTCAGAGGATAATTTCAGGAAGTCAGTTCTCTCCTTTCACAATCTGAGATCCTGGGACTGAACTCAGGTCATCAGCCTCGGTGTTAAGTGCTTTTATCTGCTGAGCCCACTCCTAGAACTTTGTGCCTGTTGGGTGCATCTAAATGGGGGGGGGGGAAGCTTGAAATAGTGAGATTAGAAATTAGAAAACTTTCAACTGTAGTGAATTCTATTAAAATGTTCAGATTTATACCCTTGAAAAGCTATAAGGCATCAGATTGCCCCCCTGCACCCCATCTCCTATCTCCTCACCTCCACTACCCCTTGCCTCCCACTCCTCTGACATCCTGCCCACCTGATCCCTACCCCATGGGATAAAGTCTGACAAATATCTAGAATCCTCAAGAAAAGTCACAGGACCCTCTTCAGGAAACACTATTGTTATCTCAGGGGTGGAGGAAGAAAAGGAACACTTTAGACCAGGGAAAGATAAAACTTGTATGTATTTGGGCAACAAAATGAGGTTATTTAAATTAGTAACACATATTATCATTTGAGGAATGCTTTTGGGGTGGTGGTGGTGATGGTGTGTGTGTGTACCTACAGATGACAGAAGAGGTCACCCAATCCCCTAGAGTACTGAACTATCACCCAGCCCAACATTTGGTGTTTATTTTGGAAGCATAAAATTGAATGCATCCCGATTTTATTGGTCTTTTTCTAACTGGTGAGTCATTTCCTGTGTCCATTATGAAACTATATTTTGCTACTTATAAAGACACAAGTCTTAAGTTTCAAAGATTTTTTAAATGCATGTTTTAGGCCCAGTTGATTGTCGTGAAGACTCCACGCTAGGGAAGAGTCTCCCATCTCTCACCGTTCTACCGACTCTTTGGTTAAGAGTCTCAACTATGCACGTCCAACTTTTCTGTTGTGTTTGCATTTAGTCTTTGTGTTTGTACTTCCCTTTTCTGATTCTCTAGTTCCCTGAGCAATGGGTGCAAAATTAGTGCAAAAAACTTGTAGACCGAGATCCATTCTTTCTGTTTATCAGAGCTAGCTCATGAATTGTGCCATTCCTTCAGCTTCCTTAATTAAAGCGACTAGTGTGAGCTTTGAGACCTAAGGGACTGATTTTTGTCAGCTACCCAATTAGAAATGTGTGCCCCACATAGGACTCAGGTTACAGATACGAATTGGCCTTCGTGGATTACGGGTGGAAATGCATAGTTGTGAATTTGGGGGGCAAGTGAAACCTCTGGACCCCCCCACACACTGCTCAACATGGTTGGTCCCATATTTAATTCGAAAGCACTACTTGACAATCAAGAACTGATTACCACAGTTTCTTGTGGCTGGCTCATGCATGCTGCTGCCGTTTTAGTCAGGGTTTGCTTTTTCCCTGGGGCATCTTATCTCGCAAGAATAGCAATGACTCAGAGGAACTGGGGGAAAGGAAAAGTGACAAGCTTTCCGAATACCTCTGCTTATTGCTCACATAATTAGCTTTCTGCCATAAACTTCATTTCCAGGTGACATTTTATTGAGCTGTATTATAAAGTGGTGGGTGACCGAAAGGAAGTTGCCTTCAATCATTCTTAAAAGTAAAACAAGAGTGAGCGAGTGATAGCGTTGGGTCAAAGTGTTTGATTTGAAGTTTAACTGTGGCATGCATTAACTGTATTTAATTTGAAAACTTAATAATCTGTTTGAAACCACTGACGATAGTGCAGAGATTGGTTGATGCAAAAACACAGCTTTCAACTCAAAGGAAAGAGATAGCTTTTTCTGGAGCCACCAGGAACACAGATTTATGTTACCCCAGGCTACATGCTCCAATGTGTAAGCAGTTTCGTGGAGTTTTTCACAAGAACAGATCAAGTGCTTCAAAACACATTGATGAAAACATCAAAGGGACAGGGTACAGCCAAGCAGAGAAATCTAGGTTATAGGTCCCAGATGCTATCGATAACACTGTTAGCCTCTAATTGGTGGGAAATTAGAGTGATGTTAAGTTAATATATTCCAAAAAGATTTTTTTTTATGTTAGGATATTAGGTCAGGCTCTATCTTTTACTGACAGAATGTTAAGGCTGACACAGGTGGAACGGCTATTTGGGGAACTAAAGATAGCCCAAGATAAATTGTAATTAGCCTGCAACTTAATTACAACCTGTAACATCCCATCCTGTCCACATCACTGAAGTCAATCAGCGTTTGCAGACACAGCTTCTTTCCAGGAATCCTTGTTCACAGCTTCTTTTATTAATATCATCCCTTTGAAAACACCGTGATCTGGTCTGCAACTGGTCTCCTTATGCTATGTTATATACTATGCTGTGCTTAGGAGTTAATTAATTATCTGTTCAGACACATTGAAGGGAATAGCACAGCCATTAATGGAGCTGGAGATAAGGGGCCTATTGATGCCTTGCGGTGGGAGGTTTAAGGAATGCAAGGAAACAAGGGCAAGCGGAATCACAGATTATCATGGTCCCGAGCTTCATAACCATCACTGTATGAATACCTGTGATGTGTCCAGATACATCTATTCTATGCATTTCTGAATGCTCATAGCATTTTAGAAAATAAAACTACATCAGGAACTGGGGAGGTAGGTCAGTGGGTAAAGTGTTATGCCCAAATACACGAAGTCCCCGCAAAAGCCAACAAGGAGACCAAGTACCGTATGTAAAAGCCTTTATTTTAAACGAGTTTGCAAACTCAGCCTTTCTGCATGTCCAATGTATTGGAATAAACGGAGAGCTCCGAGCTCAGTTAGAATTGGGTATTGCTTTAGGGTAAACTACTCAGACTCAGGCCTCTTATTAAATTTATCGATGGCCGAGTTCTACTCTGGCAGGTGATAATGGTCAGAAGTAAAGAGCTTCCTTTCGGTGACCTGACCATAGTTAGTTTATCATGGCTGGCTCCCACATTTCCCCCTTCACAAGTACAGATGACAGGACACACTCTTGGGTCCTGCTTGCCCCTGTTCTTAAAGAGGCATGGAACTATTTAAATTAATAAATCTATTAATTGACAACTCTGGACCTAGTATATTAACAGGCAATATAGATAGTTATCTTGTCCCTCATGCCAGGGAGTTCCCCCTTGTCTCAGCCTTTCATCCTATTTTGGGCAGGGCATGGGATGACATTTTTTTTTTTCGCAACTACTTCAAGCTGACATTGGGGCGTTGTTTTTTGGGCCTAAGCATGTTGAAAGGCTAGCCAAAGGTGGGGGAGACATTTAGGCAATGGAGCACTCATCAGACTTCATTGAAGGGACAGGGAGTGTTCATATCAGCTGGACTGTTCTGCATCAGCTTTCAGGAAGTCCAGGGCTCACCACCATTTAGAGCAGGTACTGATGCTTAGATGCATCTGCCAGCCAAGTGGAAGCCTATTGAGATAAGTTTAAACTAGGAGCAGAGGTTAAAATTTATTTGTTTAAAGAAAAACCCATATTGTAGAAAAAGAGCAGATAACAGGCATCTGTACACAGAAGGAATAGACTCATACCTTTGAGTCCTAGCAAAAACTACAGATTTGTTAGAAGCATGTATAGTTTTCTGCTGTCCAGAGAACCACGTATGGTTTGGACAGAGATGTCTTGGCCCAGTGAGAAACACCTTTAAGTTCATATTTAAATGGCAAACAGAATAAATCTAAAATCTTGAGCTTAGACTCATACAGTAAGTAGTTATTGCTCTATTAACTTATTAGAACTACCAAAGAGGGGGGAAAATTAGAAACATTTTTTTTTATATTTTAACCAGTATTTATGCCTTAAGTCATTTTTTAGACCCTTAAAGCTTATGAACTTTTATATCCTCAGACCTTAAAATATTTTTTAATGACCTAACAAACTGGCTGTAGCTTTGTGGAAGGATCTGGATACCTTTTGCTACTAAACTGACATTATAACTGCCCTAGCCATTAATACTATCAGAGATCCCAGAATGATAAATAAAATATATCTCAGTACAGACCTAATAGTTTCCAAATCTATTAAAAATTACAGGGACCAGAGTCCATAGACAGTTAGTCATACCCAGATCTCCATAGCATTGGAGACAGAAATATCCAGAACAGCAGTCTTACTATGTAAGCCAGGCCCATAAGGTGAATTTTTCTTTTTATGTGGAAGAAGGACATGGAAAAGACTGACCTTATTTTGTCTAGGCAAAAGTGGTGCAATCAATTTTCCAAGGTCCTGCTGTTTGTCCACAGTCTGGACTGGGTCCTGGCAGCTGGTGTTGCAGTGGGACATCTCGTCCAGTGGTCAGCAATGTTGTAATCCAGGTGGAGACCTCATAGTGTCTCAATCTCCTTTGGAGACCTTGGGTCACTGCTAGGATCTCAGAGTCTCTGTCTAATATAATAAGCTTTTTAATCATTATTTTAAATGTCATATTCTGCAGCTCTCTGAAGTATGAGGGCTGCCTAGGTATGTCTGATTAGACAAACTTTGTTTTTCATTACTGGTTTTAAGTTGGAATTTGATAATATATACAGGGAACTAAATAAGGCTTATTCTTGTAACTAATCATATCAGTACTTTAAAGATGACTGACTAACTTTTATTTCCTAGCAGTCTATTATATAAGTTATCAGCTTCCACAAGACTAGAATTCTACACTCTGTAATGATTTTGAATTAAAGCTAATAAAGAAAATGAATTAGTCATTCCAAACATAAACACAGAACAAGTTTATATCTGGCTGTTAATGCTGTCTCCTGCAAAGGCAAGGAACAGGTCCCAAGGTGAAATGGGAACTGGAGGACCCCAAAAGACCACCAGGGAGCCCAACTTACCAAAATGCAAAAGCAAGATTTATTGTGTCCACAATGCATGCTGGCAGGGACCTTGTCAAAGCAACTGGCATAGCACCGGCAAGAGGAGGTATCCTGCCCTTCTAGAGGGCATTATTTAAAGGCAAAACCCAGAAAAGTTACATTAGCAGGGTGTGTGCTGGTAGGTGGATTGTCAGGAATTTCCTTTGGCTGGTCTGTTCCCGGGTGGTGCCTGGGTAGTCTCAGTTTGTGGTCTTTAAAGGAATTAGGTATTGCCTCAGGGTAAACTACTGAGACTCAGGCCTCTATTGAGCTTGTGACTGGGTTCTACATGGATGGCCACAGGGCTGAGAAACTTGGAAACATACTGTATTTGAATGGGATTTTATTTGTTCTCAGACTGGCCCAGAACTGAGTGTTTTCTTCAGATAGCTCCCTGTACTCCTCATTTACAATAAAACAGATTAGCTGTGAAGTTTGTGCCTCCGTCTAACAAAAGGTCTTAATGGATAAACCCATTCTAGTCTCTGCTGCTTGTTTTTAAAATGTAAGCATCCCCAACAACTTCCTGAAGAGCAGTAAACTCACCTGGTGGCCAGGAGGCTGTTGAGGTGTTTCCTGTCCCTTTATCACAAAGCCCTCGAATTGGCATCTGACACCTGCTTGTCTGCCAGAAGCCAGCTCCCACTGTGCTTGGTAGCTCACGTAAAACTCCAGCAAAACCAAACCTCATGTTGTTCTCTGAGTGTTTCAGAAAGTTTTCTATCTCTGCCTTTGCATGTGGCACATTCTCTCCTCCCTGAATATCTTCTTCATAGTTATTACAGGGTACTTTATTTATTTTCATCATTGTAACTCTAGGACCAAACTCAAGAAATGCTCTTAACACTTAAATTGAACTGGAAGATCTAGCAAAAGCCTTTCTAGCTTCTTCTAGCTCACTGTTCATCCCATATCTTTTTGTTCATGTTGCTTTGTGTTGAGTTGATTTTTTTCAGCTTTGAGAGTTGAATTTAGGACCACATGCATGTGTTACAAGTACTCTATCACTGGGATCCACCGAAAAGCCCAAAGAATCTTTTAGAATGGAAAGAAAGTGTAACAAGCTTTTAATTAAGAATTTAAATTACAATGGTAAGGAAATAAAGGCATAGGGACATTTAGTGTTTTTTTTTAAACTCCTAGTTGGCTAATGACAAAGTCAGATTGTTCAGCTGTGCGCGTGCCGTGCAAAGAGCCTCACTTATGCATTTAAACTAAATCTTCCCTGATATGAACAGTGAGCCCATCGCACACACTTATGTACAGTGTCTTTTTATATTGTCCAAGAAGTAGTAACACTGACGTGGTTTTTATTTTGAATAGTGAATTTGCTGGTTAATTTTTTATTGTCAGCTGGACATGGGAAGAACAAGCCTCTACTGAGGAATTCTGTCAATCAGATTGGCCAATGGGAACATCCACGGGGCAATGTCTTGACTGGTAATTCATGTATGAGGGCCCAGCCCATTGTGTGCAATACTAATCCTAGGCTATGTAAGAAATAAGGTAAGCTTGCGCCAGTGAACAAGCCAGGAAGTGGCATTCTTTTTAGCTTCCTTGATTACGACTTCTCTGGTCAGAGGTCACACTGCATGGAATAGCAAGCAGCCCTGACTCCCTGCCTTTATTTCCTGCCATGACTTCTCTTACTATTGCAATGTAACCTAGCAGCGTATGCTGAAATAAGCCCCCTTCTCCATTATGTTAATTTTGATCAGAATGTTTTATCCCAGAGAGAGAAAGGGAACTAGAGCAGTGCATGTGGCATCCCATTTTCAATGGAGAAGCCTACAGATGATTACATTCATTCAATGACGTGTGATGATTTAGTTCCAGGCGTCATGAAGTGACACAGAAATTATCCTACATTGTCAGAGCCTGCATGGGCATCCCACTCAGTCTCTCATGCAGTTCAGGAGGAGCAAGAAGAGGTGACTAATGCTAAAATGGCCATCAGAACGGATGCTTCCCTTTTCCTTGAATCATCAATGACACAAAAGAGGAGATGGCGAGCTGCTGGCAGACCTTCCGTTCGCTCTGAACCCCCTAGCAGAGCAGAATGAAACCATAAAGTGGTAAAATAATCCAGTGATCTGTGGAAACCAGAAGAACAGTTACTATTCCTAGAATTTCCAGTCATAAGCATAGAAAAGGCCTCATTTTCAACTTTTCTCTCCAGCAACATTGAAAGCTTGCACGGTAATAATTCCAAAAGGCTGGCATGGGTAATAAACATTATGCAATGAGCTTGTGGGTATGATTTTGTTGAAGACTCTCATCACCTCGCCTAGTTCATATCATTGTCCCCATTTTAATCAGGTATGCAGAAGATGTGCTAGAGAAGATGTCAAAGGCCACAGCCTTAGCCACTGTGCTCCACTAAACGTTCCAGGTCCTATAACTCAAGGGACCTACAGAGCAGCCTGACAGCGTAATAAGAAAAGAGCAAATACGCTTATTTGTAGCATGATCAGGATACAATCACTGTTCAGAAGCACATCAGACAATTGCACAACATGAAAATATGCCTGGCACACAGCCTCACTCAACAGCACAGAAGGGAGTGCTTAGGCTCTCGCAAGAAGTCTTTGGCTTTTTACCACAGTCTTCCAAATTCCCCTTTCCTTTTGTACAGTCCAACTTTGTATCAGAAAATGAGACAATGCCCATGAAAAGTTTCTGCATCCCAATAAACCTCTCCGCTGATATAATTAATCCAAATCAGACCAAATCAAACCAAATTAGAAAAAGCCCAGTTTTAATGGAGCCAGTGCTCCCCGGTGACCTTCCAGGTCCTCAAGAGAAGAGATGGGGAAGGAAGACTAGAAAACCACTTGTTTGGTCTCTGGGGGCAGTTTAAATACACTATGGGAGTGGTCTTGAATTTCTCTGGGGAGGGGTCATTGTTTGATGGGCTTTCTCAGAGGTGGAGTCTGGACTGAGGCAACTCCCAGAGGAAGGGGCTTGGGATGAAACTTTCCACCCAAACATTCCAGACTCTTTGGATACATAGAGGTCAGGGGCTGAGGTGAAGCCTTAATCCAACTATTCCAGACTCTTTGGGTATAAGGGTGCCAGGGGGGATGGGATGACACTTCGAACCAAACATCCCAGACTCTTTGGGTATAGGGGCACTGGCTCAAGTCTGGCTACTTCCTGCGGGCATGGGCAACATGGGAGAGGGGAGAGTTGGGAGTTGGTGGGCTCAAGCAGGAGGAGTGGCTGGAGAGGCAACTGGTTAACTGCCATCCTGAAGACCTCAGGCATCTGTTCCTTGAGGGAGATGAGAAGGCAGTTGGCTAGGAGAAAAAATAGATTGTTATAATCGACCCTATGAATGGAGCTACCCATGGCAAGGGTGATTTGCTGCCAGAAAGAATGGGAGAGAGAAACTGCCCTGGTTGTACAGGAAAGGCTTGGGTGAATAAGTGAGATGAGAGCAGATATGCCCTTTAAATCCAGATTTTAGTGCCCATTTGAGCCAGGAGATGTGGTACCAAAAGTGAAGTCCCAGGAGCAGTGTAGGCGTTGGTGTTATCTAGAAGGCCCTCTGTAAGGTGGTCTTGGCCCAGACACCAGGAGTGACCTGTAAAATATGCTTGAAATGGGCGGAGCTGAACTAGGCTCTGGAGACTGTTAGTTTTTACCAGACCAGATTTCTTGATAAAACAGCGGAACTTTTCCCAGGAACCTGCAGGTATCTGTAAGACAACTGGAACAGATTTACATCTTGGTGTCATAGCTAAAGGCTATAGCTTTAGCTTAAAAGGTGTGAACATTTTAGAAGACAATTAAGGGAATCTGGAAACTTTGGATCTCTGAACATACATCTGAAACCTGTTGATCATGGATTATGTAGCTTCTGAAAGAGACACACCTATCTGTATTTGTTTTTTACCAGTACCTGAAGTCATCAAATGCTGTTAGACAGATCTGAGAGGGATAAATAAGCAGAACCAAGACAGCATTTTTAGCTATACAGGCAATCCCAAGTCTCTTTGTAGTCTTTGGTAAACACCAGTCTGAGAAATGGTACTTGTGCCTTTAGCTCCTGGGCCCAGGAGGCCAGAAGATTTTCCTGTGGGGGTAGGATTAAGTCTACCTGTCTTGGCAGGATGAGACAATCGATCCCCTGTGTAGTGTCCAGAAAGCTGATGAGGTGGAAGGCAGCTTTTTGATGTGTGGATGGCTTTGCCATACCCAAAGGCAAGCCTCCAGACAGAAGGTCTTTTGTAACCATGTATCTTCTTGAAAGAGCTATAAGTTGCTGGAGGAGCAAGGAGGGGAGGAAAGGCATGTGCACACACATGTGTGTATGTGGACATTATCTTGTGTGTGTGCACGACATGTTCATGTGTGTGTGTTTGTATGTATACCATCTGTGTGTGTCCGTGTGTGTAATGCATCCATGAAATGAAGATGTATAGAGGCAAAAGAACATTAGCTGACACTGAACATTAGCCTTAGGGATAAAGGGTCAAGACTGAAGTTTAAATTTTAATTTACCTCTTTCCCATCTTCCTCTTAGAGAGGCAGCTTCGCTTCTCCCTCTCTCCCCTCTTCTCTGCTTCCCCATTCTCTCTCTCTCTCTCTCTCTCTCTCTGCCTCTCCTTCTCCCTTCCCCTTCATAACCCCCTAAATAAATATTCAACCTCACTCTGCAAAAAAAATAAATTTACACAGGAATTTTAATTTCGTTTAAACTTTAATTTACACAGGAATCAGTTTCTGCTGCTTTTGTGGAAATCCCCTTTGGCTGAGTTATAGTTATGTCTGAGGTGGAAAGGGAGAGAAGGGGTAAATAAAAACCTGAATTTTGAAACTGAGATCTCTCTGATTTTGCCTAGGTTTCTGGCTTCTGTGTAACCGTGGCTAAACTATTTTTCCTCCAAGCCTTATCCATTTAAAAATTATGAAGTTAGTCTAGACTAGCTCTATTTTCTAATTGTACTAAAGTAGATGCTATGTCCCTGTGCTAAGCAAATATATGAACCCTAAAGGTAGAGTGGTTTATTAACTAACCTATAAGAAAGCCATAGAAACAATCACCTTACTTTTGGGAGTTGAAATGTATAAACTAAATAAGATGGCTCCTGTGCTGGCCAGTTTCATTTCATGTTGACATAGGCTACAGTCATTTGTGATTGCCTGTGGTGCATTTTCTTTTATTAGTGGTTACTGTGAGAGGGCCCAGCTCATAGGAAGGGGTGCCCCCACCAGGATGGTGGTCCTGAGTTCTGTAAGAAAGCAGATTGAGCAAGTCATGATGAAGAAACCTTTAAGCAGCATTTTTCCATCCATGGCCTCTGCATCAGCTCCTACCTCCAGGCACCTGCCTGCTTGAGTTCCTGTCCTGAATTTCTACAGCTATAAGTTCAAACCCTTCCCTCCGCAAGTTGCTTTTGGTTATGGTGTTTCACTGCAGCAATGGAACCCTAACTAAGGCAGTCCCCAAATCCTTAGAATATTCTCTTTTATGAAACTGACATTCAGCATTCTGCTTCCAACCCATCTGTCCATGTCAAGTTAAGTCAAGCTGTGATGTGTATCTTCCTTGGAAACAAATCTGTTTTTCA
This sequence comes from Microtus ochrogaster, assembly GCF_000317375.1. Taxonomy (NCBI): domain Eukaryota; kingdom Metazoa; phylum Chordata; class Mammalia; order Rodentia; family Cricetidae; genus Microtus; species Microtus ochrogaster. Next base: position 21,074,021 of record NC_022017.1, on the reverse strand, counting down.
GTTATCTTGTCAACAGTGTGTGCTCCCACTCAACTGTGGTCCACCATCATGTCTATAGTGCCTGGAGCCATAGCTGCAGAAGCCACCAGGCTTCCAGCCTCAGTCATAGTTCTGCTTATGAAGGTTTCATTGTTCCCACCTCTTATCACCGATGAAGCTATCTACATTAGCTACTAGCTGATGCTCAAAGGAGGAAAATTTTGTAGGAGTGAAATGATTGACACATTCTCCAGGGAACAAAAAGCAATGCCAGTAAAGGACATACCAAGAATTCAGTGCAAGATAAGAAAGCACCACTTATGGCTTGCATGACTTCAGGCTTCTTGATCTGTCCAGGCCCATACTTCATCTATGAAACAATAACTTAAAATGCTTTTTAACCATATTTATGATACATATTATATATATTTATATCTTGCAAGTTATATGTAAAGACCTGAAACTCATGTCTTTCTGTAAATTTAAGCATTGTTATTGGATTATTAAAAGGTATACCTAAAAAAAAAAAAAAATCAAACTGTTCAAGCTATGAGACAGGCTCCAAGCTAGCAAGATGGAGATGGTGCCACAATGCAACCCAAGAAGACTAAACCATTTGCAGAGCTAATTTGAGGAAGGAGGAAAAGGCCACCCTCTTCTCACTAAAACAGGAACTAGTACTTTTATTTAGATCCTTATTTTTCAATTACAGCCCTGCCCGCCTCTGTGTCTCTTGCTTCTCTTTGCGCTCTAGCTCTGTGGACCTTTAGAGCATTTATTTCTTTTTTCCTACGCAAGTGCTCTGCATTCCTTTCCAGAGCAAACTCACGACTTGAACTGTTTGCTTCCGTTATTAAGAAAAGTGCTAGCAGACAGATTCTGAAGTGAACAGTTCATGTCATCATCGGAAATGTAAACAGGGTGACAGTAGGCTTCTTACGACCTCTCTCCGAGATTATCCCAAGAGTGCTGAAGTCTGTGGTCTTTTTTGGTCACTTACATCAGAAGGAACGACAGGACTGAAGCACAATCTCTCAACCCTGGCCTTCAGTGGAAGTTCCCTCCCATGGAGAGACATGAAAATGGATGCTCGCTATCTTGTAAGGGTGCTCTTAAGGCTTATGTTTTTCTGGAGGTTTTAGGAAGCCTTTCTAGTTTCTGGAAGCCCTGAATTTCTTAGATTGTGGTTTCTGCCTGAAATCCTCTGGCCTGGCTTCTGCCACGAGTCCTCCTTTCTTTCAGATCCCTCTTTATTTTGTAACGACCCCTGTGAGTATATTTGGTTTATGAAATAATCCTTATATATGTAAAAGAAACCTTAACTTGACCATCTTCACAAAGTAGCATTTTCCATGTAAGGTAAGACATCTGCAGGTTCTGGGGTCTAGGCACTAGAGAGCCTTGAACTCTTCTTCCTTTTGTTCTGGAGCAAAAGCAACATGGATTGGTGCCCTGGGCTCACCCTGTGTTAACTAGAGAACATGAAGTCAGCTGCTGAAGGTCTCCACCTCCAGATGTGTAGAATGGTTCTGTATAGGTATCTTTCTCAATGGATAGTTATAAGAATAAAATAGTCAAACAGATAGCTGGATAATGCCTAAAACTGTATATTATTTTTATCAAGAAAAAAATAATGTTTCTTAAGCCATGATAACCTATGCTAAAATTGGATTTTTTAAAGGTGTTTGTGTGGGGGAGGTGCTGCTGTTTTTTTTTTAAAAAAAAGATTTTCTTTTTAATTATGTGCATATGAGTGTGTGGGATTATGGGTTTGTACATGTGAATGTAGTGTCTATGGCAGCTAGAAGTGGGCATCAGATCCCCTGAAATTAGAGTTACAGGCTGCTGTGAGCTGCTTCATGTGGGTGCTGGAAACTAAATCCAGGTCCTCTATAAGAGCAGTAAATATTCTTTTGATTTATACTTTGCAGAAATTTGTTTTAATACAGATACATACATATACGCACATGCAGAGTCACAAACCAACATGACAGGTCCCTTCCTTCTCCAGGAGAGCTCGATCACACCCAGGGGTCCTGGAGGTGCTCCAGAGAACACAACTATAATGGGTTTCACATATGATACCCATTTGAAAATACTCTAATTAGGTAAGTGGCAAGATGTACCCCAGGTGTGTACTGCCCAGGGCCCTATATAGGTCCAGAGCTCTGTTGTGTCTTCTTCATCCTGCACAGACAACTCTGTCAGCGTTTTGCCCATCCTTTCATGGATGTCCAAGTATTTGGATGCACATTGGTCCAGGCACACAGACTTGCCCTTGGACAGCTCTACTTCCTTGTAGTGGTGAGGCACACACTTCCTGTGGCAGGCACTGGTCACTCTGTTCTATGTGTTGGCCATCATCTCCACATCCAGCTCCCCAGCTAACACCTGGGCTCTAAGAGAATCTATGTCAACCTAACACAGTAGAGAATAGCCTTTTGGTCTGAAGAGTCCATGGCCTGGTGCTGATTACAGATTCCACAGTGTCCCCAACTTGGGGTCGGTAGTGAAAAGTATAGGAAATGGACTTGATTGGTGAACCATCTCTCTAGTCCCGAAATTCCCTAAATTAGACTTTTATTTATTTAAATGTTTACAACATAAAGCCAGGTGAAGTCCTTCTGAGTATTAACTATAATACAAATAGAAAAAGTAATTTGCAATGCTACTCAGAATTAACCAAAACTCATAAAAAGAATGGCGCACAAACTATCATGCTCCTAGATCTTCAGTTAGAGTTTGTCACGCAGGAGATTTCATAAGGAACCTCCATCCTGATTTGCAGAGTGGCTGCACCAGTTCGTTTCCACCACTTTTCAATATCCAAACTGTTGGAAAATCCTCGTGAGCAAAATGGGCAGTCACTTGAGCTTCACTTGCCACATATCTAAACATGGAACCCAACACAAAACTTTGACCAGATGGCAATATACAACGAGAAAGGGGGCTGTAAAATACTCTTTTCTGGACTTGGCACTGCAACAGGCATCCATTAACACACAGCAGCTGCGGTTACCTGCATAAGACATGCACAGAAATCAAGGCACTTGAGGATAGCAGCATGGATGGGGAAAGTGGCTCCCAGCTTGGGAACCATTGGGGGTTAATGACTTCTGAGGGACAAAAAGTTACCTTTCTTTGGGAAAGTATCGACTGGTAGATTGTCTACTTCCCAGGGGATAGCTACAATTACATAGCCATGTTTATATGGGCAACACTAGCTGTACTAAGTGCGCCTAAACAAACACATTAAGCGGAAAAACAGAGATGTATTTGGGGATCCTCAGGGAAGTTGGAGGGGTGAGTGTAGGTGGATGTGATCAAGATACATTGTATACATTTATGAACATTTCAAAGAGTAAATAAAACTATTATCTTCAAAATAAACTTAGTACTGAGTGAGTGATAAGCAGGCCAGTAAGAAGAGAGTTTTCTTAGCCCGCTTTCCTCACTTGGTGGTGAATAAACATTTTTCTGAACCTCCAAGACTTTGTCTCAAAAACAAACGGGGCTGGGGAGATAGACCAGAAGTTAATAGCACAGGTTCATCTTGCAACAGACTCAGGTTCAGTTTCCAGTACCCAGATGGCAGCTCTCAGCCTTCTGTAACTTCAGTTCCAGAGAATCCAGTGCTACCTTCTTGCCTCCACAGGTACCAGGCACACATATACACAGACATACATGCAGACACACATACATATGAAATAAAGATGCATCTAAATTTTTAAAGGGATACACTTATTAATAGGAGATAGGCATATAAAATACAAATTCACATTAATTTGTTGAGAATAAATCTTTTGACAAAGCACAGTATTATCCTATTGTGTTTATTATAATGATAAAGTTGAAAATCTGCCTTCTCGAAAAGCTGGGTTAACCTCAGCAACCTACACTTGATGGAGGAAGGTCATTGGCTAATAAAGAAACTGCCTCAGCCCATTTGATAGGCCAGCCTTTAGGTGGGTGGAGTAAACAGAACAGAATGCTGGGAGAAAGAGGAAGTGAGCTCATACGCCTTAGCTCTTGCTCTCTGGGGCAGATGCGATGAAGCTCCGACCCAGAATGGATGTAGGCTAGAATCTTCCCGGTAAGCGCACCTCGGTGCTACACTACAATAGAAATGGGCCAGGCAGTGTTTAAATGAATACAGTTTGTGTGTTGTTATTTCAGGGCATAAGCTAGCCAGGCGGCTGGGAGCAGGGCGGCAGGAGTGCAACCCACAGCTCCTTTCAACATACACTCTTCCTATGACATTTTTATGTCATAGCTAAGAAAGAGTGTGCAAGAAATCACTATGTGAATTTTACTGCAAATCTGAGTGCTCTGTGAACAATAGTAAGCACTGAACATTAAATTGATTTTGTTTTACTATGCTTACGAATGGGCACTGCTATGGTTAACTGTCCTAATGGGATGTAGGACATCTTCAAGAACATATACCTTACTATTGGTGTGATGGCTTCACATACCTACTCACCTCATGGTCACGAGTCTATTCTTGACATATTGACTCCTCTTTAGTTAAGCTAGGACATTTTCTATATAAAGAAACTATAGTTTATTTTTTTTTCCAGGCCTTGCTTTGTTTTTCACAGAGTGAAATCATGTAATTTGGAACTATGCTTCCACAATCTCTGTGGTGGAGATCCAGTGTTTGCAAAAAACATTTCATTCTTGCACTGATAATAGTATAAGCATGTCACCTAGATCATGTGGTAGAAGCCTCACATGTTAACATTTTAAAGCCTTAATTCATGATACACAACTCTAAGAAACTGTTAGTATATTGGCATCCCTGCTAGAAAAATAGAATTATGCATATCAACTTCAAAATATAATACTTTGGGGGAAATAAAGGTTTTTATTACTAGGTTTTTTAATTTATAAAAATCACAGGTTTTCTTGTGAATAGAATAAATGTATCCAGTGTTACATAATGGAATACTTGTATTTTTTTTCTTGCAGCCCTAATAGAGTACAATATAATATGATACAATATTACTTTTCTGAACCTTAAGAGAATAGCCAGAAATGTTTTTTTGTTTTTTTGTTTTTTTTTTTGTCAAAATGCTGTTAATGTAATGTTGCCAGGAATCCACACTCTCTAGTAGGCGATGTAGAGCACATTAACTTAATTCAGGCTGGAAATGGTACTTGCTATTAGCAAAGACTTACCCTAAGAAACAGGATAAAAGGTTGATTTAGAGGAAACCTTGGCTCTCATCTTTTGAAAGATTCAGTTTCCCTGGTTCAGAGTGTAAGTGCTTTTGAAAAGTACGTAAGAAATCGCTGTGGCGCACATAACCACATCAATTTCAGCCAGCACCGATTGATCCGAGCTACTGGGAAAGAGCAGTCAGCCGGATGACGACGACAGTAAAATGCAGACATGATGGGCATCATTCCGAGAATTGATACTCCCTTCAAGAGTCAGTACACCTCTCACTTGTCATGGAGAATGGAATGATATGGTTCTGTTATGAGAGTTCGGCTTATAATCAAGTTGAGACAAGAAAACTCTTGGCTGTCCAGGAGAGACGAAAACACAGAGATGCAGAGATGCAAAAACAACTGTCTTATTAAAACAGGATGATAGTTCCTGTCAGTATGAGCGGGCATCCAGGTTTGGGGGTTGGTCAGGGGGGATCTGGGCTGGGCGTATAATAAGGTTCATAGATTCTCCCATTTCTTTATCATCTTCCCAATTATTTGCTCTAGTTGGCCTTTCCTTACTGCCCTGTTTTTCTGTCACATCCACTGGAAAAAGAAATGGTGGTCTTAAGAGATGCATGTCCCTGTTCGCCTCATATTGCCATACTCTTAAAATTGTCTCTCAGTCATCTCAGAGATGACACTTCTTGCTGCCAGGAGTGGAGGGGCAGTGACTATTCAAGCTGAGAGTGTTTAGGAGGTGTTGATCCAAGACAGGCTCCTGGAGTTGGTTAACAGGACCGCAATAGAATTCCAACAAACAAGACCATCTAGAGTCCCAGTTGCAAGATCATCTGTACTTTAGTAGTTTGGGTACAATGAGAATCCAACCTAGCAATGCATGAAGAAGACAAACTCCGAAGATTAGTCACAGGACAATGGTTTAAGAAGGGTAGGGGTTGTGGGAACTATGGTGGATGAGTGTTAGAAAAAAAGTTTCCCTGTTGATAGGCAAGAGGCCGTGTAAACCTTCTCCAGAGGCTGGCCCAATACACCTCTGAAGATGACATTTGTGCAGGGCTGGGGACCTGAAGAAGAGGGCAATACTGAATATCTGGCTCTTGTGACCTCTCAGGGTAATTCTTAGATCAAGTGTAGCAGTGTAAATGTCAGCCGAGGTCCTCTATGAACAAGTTCATGGGTGAAATCTCCCTTTGACTGTATAAGGTCAAGCAAGTAATTCTCCAAAAGTTCAGGGTGTGCCATTGAACCTCGGGTTCTTCAAATTGCTGTAGTATTTCAGGAACTTAGAGAGAGTGAGGACCAAAGACTTGTCAGTATTTAGAAGAGGAAGATAGCCTATAGCTCTTGGAGATCAGGGGACCTGGTACCCACCCATGACTGCCTTTACAGCTGGGACACAGTCCAGGTGGAGGCAGAGAATATCTGTCACAGTTCTCTCCTTCTTGGGGGATTTCTTCCAGAAGTGCGCTGGCTGTCCATAGAGGAAGCATGTCCTAGAGGGATCTTGTGGCATCTTCTTTTGGGGTAACTCTCCTAATGATCAGGGGGTCAGTGTCCTAGTTAGGCTTCTGTTGTTATGATAAACACCATGAACAAAATCAACTTGGGTTGCAAAGGTTTTATTTGACTAACTGATTATAGTCCATCCTTAGAGAAAGCTAAGGCAGGAACTCAGGCAGGGCAGGAACCTGGAGGCAGGAGCTGAAGCAGAAACCATGAAAGAGAGCTCCTTCCTGGCTTGTTTCTCATGGATTCGACCTGATTTTTCATAGCATGCAGGACAACCTGCTAAGGTATTGCATTACCCCCAGTAGTCTGGGTTTTCCCATCTCCATCATTAATCAAGAAAATACCCTACAGACCTGCCTACGGGCAATCTGATGGAGGCATTTTCACAGCTGAAGTTCCTCTTCGCAGATAACTTGATCTTTTGTCAAGCTGAAAAAAACTAACCAGGACAGTCATTATGTTGTCTTTTTTTTTTTCTTTCCCTTTACGAGATCTAATTTTTGTCAGCATTTGAGAAGACAGATTCAGAGTGATCCAGCAGACAGTTTGTCCCATTTGCAACAAGATGGAGGGAGGCCACATCATAAACAAGTGTGGGGTTAGGTTTTCCCTTCCTGTCCCCAGGTCTCCTAGCCTGCTGGCTGCTAGCATCTGGTCAGGTCTCCTCGGTCCTGGGGAGAGACTGGACTGGCTGCTGGTGTTATTTCTGCACTTAGGCATGGATCAGCCCCCTTCATTTCCCAATTTTCTCATTCAGCTTCCCTTTTTAGGACCATCGTGACATTTGGTCCCGGTCTGCTGGGGTTCCAGCTGGTAGTCCCTGACTTCTTACAATTTTTCTTATGTTCCCAATACTTTTAAAATTATTATTCCTTAAAACAAAAGTTCTACCATCTGATCTTTTTGGAGGAAGGCCTAAAGCTAATTAATATTAAGCTTAGAGGAGTCTACCTAGAAAAGAATTGAAGTTTATCTTCTGTGGCGTTAGAAGTATCAAACTGAGATACACCCAATAGTCCCAGCATCCATAAGACATAACAGGTCCCTGAAGAATCTGGTGAATAGTCTCCAGAAGGCTATTAGCTACCATAGTAACAATTCCTTTGGTCCCATCAAAAGCAAATGTGTTGGTGAAGGGGATGATGGTTGTTCCAAATGAAAAAGAAGTTGCAGGAAAAGGGGAGGTTGATAATGAGAGGAGGCCAATGAAAGTAGAAATAAGAATGATTGTGGAGGTAGGGGTGTGTGTGTGTGTGTGTGTGTGTGTGTGTGTGTGTGTGACTATGTGTGGTTTTCATTGCATTGCTCTTTCCCAGGCTTCTATAAAGAAAGTAGTTCAGATGTGGAAAGGCAGAGGGGCCAGCAAGGCATGTCAGCTGAGAAAGCTTCCTTTCCCCTCTAAGTTATTTTCTCCCAGGGACGTGATTGGCCTCTGTTGGTCCAGCAGCAGTGTCTTTTAAATCAGAGGTGACAGTGTAAATGCTGGCCCAGGTCTTCTATTGGACAAATTCATGGGTGAAAGCTTGCTTTGACTGTATGGGGTCAAAGCCATTCTCCAGAACTCAACGCTAGTTCTGAATGTCCAGAAGTGGGAGGGCCTTGATGTGGGTTCCCGTGGTGCTATGTGTGGTCAGGGAGTCCTCTTGCTTGTAAGGAGCCCTGAGGATGCCAGAAGACCATAGTCCCTTTCACAGTTGTCAGTTAGTGTCCTGACCTTGAGCAGAATTCTTCTTCAATCTTAGGGGGATCTGGGTTGTAAAGGGGCTGGGATTGGATGATAAATGACTGTCCTGGAAAGACAAAAGACCAAAACGCAGAAAAGACAAAAGAGGGAGCCAAGAGTCACTGCTCCATTGAGACAAGCTGACTGTTGCCGCCGGGATGAAGGGCCCCAGACGGCAGGATTCATCCAGGGTCTTTGCACTGGGTGTTTTATGAGGTCACTGGGCCCTCTCATGTCTCTTACTGTCCTGTCTACTGTTTGCCTCTGGTGGGCTTCCATCCCGTCATTTATGCTGCCCTGTCTCTGGGAAGAGCAGCAGCTATCTTACACACACTTCTACTTTCTCATCACCCTCTTCTAACTCTCCCAAAGCACCCCTGAGCAAGACGGGGAACTTGGGTGGTCAGGTCACGTAAAAGGCTTGGGAGATGAAGAAGGCCAACTCCCTATTACAGTTTGGTGGGAATTTTCTCCATAAAATATAACTCAGAAGAGAGTCTTTGAACTGTTCGTGTTTTCATGCTTGCTTTCTCGTGGGATGATCTCTACTGAAATGTTCGTTTTCTCAGTACCTCCTTTTCCACTGAACAGCGTCATATGATTTTATCTAAAGATTCTTTATCTGAGACGCTTCGTAGAGCTGTTTACATCAATAAGGAGAAACACAACTAATTGACAAATGTTTTGTCAGGTGATTTATTTCCTCAACACTGTTTCTAGAAAAGGTGGATGTCCACGAGTTTAGGAAGCTTGCCTCATACGCATGAGGCACTAGGTTCAGCTCTGGCCCTGTAAGCAAGCAGGATGAATGTGTGTTGTCTTCTATGGTGGATGTGCTGATGCACAGTACTCCCACCCACACAGTGGTGCTGAGCACAGTACTTACACCCACACAGTGGTGCTGAGCACAGTACTCACACTTGCACAGCATTTCGGGTGCTGGATACAGAAGAGTCTAACACCCCAAATGTCCCAGTTCCCACAAATGTCACTTCTTATTTTTCTGCATCCAACAATAGCAAAATATCTCAAAGCATAGATTTGATTAAATGAGGCAATAATTTTGTTGGTCATACTTACTCTAAAGTGTCACAAATAATGAAAGCTAAAATTTACTCTTCAAAATAAATGAGCCAAGTCAATTTATAGCGCGGCGACCTTGCTTTAATAACATGGAGTTTTTAAATCATTCTTTTGCTAATCAAAACCACTGTATAATCTTCAATAGAGAGCCCTCCGTTCTAGTTTACTTCCTTATTTTAATGAGGCAACATTCATTTGGCATGAAATGTTGTTTAAAGTGATATTAAGATCAACAGAAATTCACGAGATATTTACCGGGGACATGTCAAACAGAAGACTCATTATTCACACATCAACTGACTATTTTATAGACCGAATTATTTGCATATTCTTTGGCAAGTGCTTTGCACCATGTTAAGCTCACTCT
>NC_022017.1:21036674-21063968 GCF_000317375.1 Microtus ochrogaster | reverse complement strand
GATATTATATCTCACATCCCTGTCAGTTTATTTTCATCATTTATCCATGTACACACTCATTTAGTAGCATGCCATTTCTATCAGGTTTAGAAGGTAAGTTAGACTATTTTGTATAGTTGAAGCAAAACACCTGAGGCTGGGAACTCTATAAAGTAAAGACCTTTTTAAATTCAAGGTCCGAAGGCCCAAGAGTACAGATTCAGATTCTGGTGAGGGCCTCATCATGGCTCTACTCAGGACCACAAAGTGTAAAGGGAGAAAGGGTTGCGTGGAAGAGTGTGCGTGCCAGATACAAGGTGGCAGGCCCAGTTCACAGCCACCAGCTCTTCTAGGGGCTCATCTAGACAGGCTCGAGCAAGAATGAAGTCCCTCAAGAAATGCACAGATCCATCTTAATGCCACGTACCTCCCAGAATGGCCACTGGAGGTGAAGCCGCAGCAGAACTCATTTGAGAACAAGTCACATCTAAACTAGAGCACATGGTGATTTGTAGCAAAGTGATAATTGCAACAGAATCAGCAGGCTTTGCAGCGGAAACAACGTGACCCATATGTTGGCTGCTGTGACTTGATCCTGTATAAGTTCCCATCTGGAGCCCAGGCAGAAGAGACATCCTCACAGTAGTGAGGCAGCTGGGCTGATTCTGCAGAGGCTTTGACACGCACTTGACTCTCTATAATGGCAGTAGTAATGTTTAACTAAGGATATAATGTAATATATTACGGATTTGTTACGAACATCCACGGTGGAAAACTAATATCATCCCACAAAATTCTCAGTCTCCGAGCTGTTGTTTAGGCCAATGCTTTTGACACACAACAAATACAGAGATCAATCCCGATACAGGCAGCGATGTGAATTTTCTCCACTAAGGTAAGTATAAATTTCCAATAACGTTGCTTGCTATATTTATGAAAAATGACAGCTAAGTGGCTGATAAGTTGAATCAAAATATTTTTATCAAACCATTTGGCATATATTTTAATTTGTTTTGGGTATTCAGATTTGGCTAGTTAGTACATGAAGACACTGTGGGTAAGGGTTGCATTTACCTCCACGAAGGACTGGACACAGACCTAGTAACCTAGATAAATAAATTTTATTTGAATCAATTCCAGACCTGTAAAATAGGTTTATTTTTAAGAAAACCCACAATAATAATAATAATAACTATAAGTATATAATTAAAAAGGAAATTTTAGAGTTGTGAAATATACCATAAGTTGTCTGAAGCCGGTTATTGATGAATTGGTGTGTGTGTGTGTGTGTGTGTGTGTGTGTGTGTGTGTTTCTGTAGCTCACACCTATTTGGACTATGTCATCTAGGAAGTGTGAGCTCCCACACTGAGCTAGGATGCAGTTTCTTTGCTGTAATGTCACCCCTGTCTAAGCTAAGTGAAGTGTGGAAATGAATAGACCAGTTGCATTAGAGGTCCATAAACACTGTTTTCTTTTATGTCCCCCTCTCAGAAAGAAAAGCCTAGCATAAAAGGTGATGGCAAAGTTTGCCAATTTTTCTGTCAGAATCGTTCTATGCTTGTGAGGGGTGTTTCACAGGCTCGTGTATTAAAACCTCAGTCCATCCTTATCAGGTAGCTCAATTTGAGGAGATTCTGGAAACTTTAGGAGTCGGGATATTGTAGCAAGAAGTACCTTTGCAAGTCATTTAGGATTCTGAATCCTGTTCTTTTTCTTTGCTTTCTGTCACCAACAAAGTGATGAAGCTTTTCTGCCTCCTGCTCTTTCTAACACAGTGTTCTACCACGTGCTCAGAGCCAAGCGACAATGGACTGACCTCTCTGAAAGGGGAAGCACAGACCCTTCCTCTGTCCAGTTGTCTATAACAGGTATTTTTCCCAATGATATGAAGGTAACTAACACACAATCATATCCACTTTGTAAGCATGTGTGCACAGCGAATATGTCCAAGTTTCAAGAGGGCAGAAAGAAAGAAGACCAACATGCAAACAAGTCCCCTTAGTCTTTGATAAAAACTTTTATTGGTATATATTAACTGTGAAAAATAAGAGGTTTTATTGTAATCATTTCATACATACACATGACAACTTTGGGCATATTTGCCTATCTATTACTCTTTTTTTTCAAGCAGAGTTTTTAGCTTATTCAACCTTAGTGTAGTTATTACTAGGATTTATTTTGTTTTGAGAAACATAGTAGGCATTTTATCCCATTGTAGAGAAGAATTTAATACTGAGCCTGTAAAAGGGAAGAAGTAGGCACTTCAGCACGCATTCGTGGGAAAAGGAAAAAAAATTGGTGCTTATGAGAAAGTTTAGTTATTGTAGGCTAGCTCATAAACAACGGTCTATTTTGTAAGTATGATGAGTGGATGTACGTGCGTGTTTATAGGTGTAGTTACCTGTATGTGTGTTATGGGGGGGGTGTGGTGGTGTTGGGGGATGTTGACATCAGAATTCTTCCTCTGTCACTTCCAATCTTGTATTTGAGACAGTCTCTTAGTGAATCTAGAAACTGCTGTTTCACCTGAATGGTAGGCTATCCAGCCCCAGGGTGTCTCCTATCTCTTCCCTCTGAGACATACACTACCACATGTGGCTATATGTTGGTGTTAAGGATTCATATGCTGATTCCCATAAGTAGGACACATTTCACCCAGTGTGCCGTCTCCCTAAACCATAGGTAAGATTTTAGACAATCACAAGACACTGGATTTTCAACACATGGAAAAGGGAAAGTGAAGTATATGAGAGGAAGTAGCATGGTCACGTGTTTCCTAAACCATCGGGTTAAACATACTTAGTGTCTTCTGGGTATAGGATGAAGTCAAACTTCTTACATTTTATTTTTAGCTACAGTTTTGTTTATTATAAGACTTTAAAAATTTTCTCAATGTACATAAAAGGAAATGCTTCTTCAATTTCTAATTATCATATATTGACAATCTTATCAAAAAGTTAAATGAATCAATGCAAATGAGAAATGAAAGAATAGGATGTATACAAAATAAAGAAGCACTTTTTAGACCTTAGATCCCAGGGACATAAAATCACTGTGACACTCTGCTATATAGAGGGATCAACTTCCTTATTCCTTTGACAGGTGCTTTGTAATTGTTGGTTTTGTTTGGTTTGGTTTTTTCAACTCGACTCAAGGTGGATACTTTTAGGAACATTCTCAATTGAAGAACTGTCTCCATCAGTTTGAGCTGTAAGAAAATCTGTGAGGCATTTTCTTGTTGAACGATTGATGTGAGTCAGGCTAGTCCAAGCCAGGACAGGTGGTCCTCGGTTCTATAAGAGAGGAAAGTAAGCAAACCGAGGGAGCAAGCTAGCAGACGCTCCTCCACGTTCCCTCCCACAGGTCCTGCCAAAGCTACCACTTGCTTTTCTCGGTGATTGATTGGGATTGGGATGCACAAGCCAAACACACTCCTTTCTCCTCAAATTCCTTTGGGCAATAGTATTCATCACATCAACAGAGAAGTGAACCAACATATTCTTGGTCTTTGTCTCCATCCGGTCATACAATGATCCTACAGTGTTCTTGACTGGTACCAGTTCACAACACACTTTTTCTTCCAATGTAGGCAATTCCATCAAGGACCTTGTGCATACACAGCAAGACTCTGCCACTGAACTAAATCCCCAGGTAGAGAACACACTTGCAATTGAATTCCAAAAGTAGGCCAAGTATAAGACACTACAATTTTTCTAAATAAGTGACACCATTCTTACCAATCTGATTACTTCTTCTCAGCTATAACCATCATAAACCCTCTAAGCCTGTTCTTCTGACTCTACACATTAGTATAGCTTCATTTTGTCAGTACTAGGCAATCTCAGATGCATACGGATGGGGGTGGATAGAAGTCTATGACGTAGCTTCAGTTACACATTCCCTCACCAGACAGTATTTCAGTTTTAAAGATTTATGTTAACCATTGAAATACAAGGTTCTGACTTATGGAGTCTTCCTGAATACTTTAAAAAGCACATGCAAACACAAACCGTGAGAGGAAAAATATTCCAAAGATGTAGCAGCAAAAGAGCTCATGTCGTGGAGATGATGAGAACAAGGTAACAGACAGACAGAAGCCGGACTTTTAAAAGTCAGAAGCTGGCGACTGGCTAAAATTCTATTGCATTTAAAGAAAATTATTATTTTGAAATCTCCTGCCAATCTGGGACCATTTAGAGCATTTTAGATGACAACATAGAACCTGTAATAACTATGATTGCAATTCAAGATGTCTCGCTTTCATTCTTGAAGAATGATGTGGGAATTATTCATTTTCAATATTTAGTGAAGTTCTTTTTGGTAAACTTCTTGGGCAATGTTTTCAAATGCACACACACAAAACAGGACTGTGGGAGTATAAAGAAGCAGGCAGGCAGACTTCAGAATAATCCCTGCTGCTGTCAGAGCTTGGTCCTGATGCTGTGAGAACTTTCCAGCCCAGAAGCAAGCATCCCCTGCTCCTGTTAGGAGACTGATTCTTCACACAGCAGTGACATTAGCCACTCACTAGCCAAACATTTGCATGGGTTTTCAGAACCGTTACAACTGCCATCAAAATTTGTCTCCTGTAAAAAGGGACAATAGAACTGAAAAAGACCTCTTAAAAGAGAGCATAGTCAAATGAGCCATAAACAACATTTCAACTGTCATCAGAGAAAGCCAATTAAAACTAAATGCCATGCCTTTACCTAAGCACTAGAGTATGTAAAATAAGAAAATAAACAGCATTAGGTGTTGACTAGGAAAGTCCTTGAAACACACACTGTTTGAAGAAGTATAAATTCCTGCAATCATCTCCCAACCCTCTTGCCAATGTCTGACCTAGAAAATGCACACATTTTTGAAAGAGCCACTATACTATTGGAATATATCTTAACCTAAGTGTGCGCTTTGGACACATAATCAAAGTGTATAATTGGGCCTTAAAAAATGGTTCTCTGGACAGTGGCGGTGCAAATTTTAATCCCAGTACTGGGGAGGCAGAGGCAGGCAGATCTCTGAGAGTTCGAGGCCAGCCTGGTTTACAGAGCAAGTTCCTGGACAGCCAAGGCTACTCAGAGCAACCCTGTCTCAGAAACTAAAAACAAAAACTCCAGAGAGTTGCCCCGGGAGTATACAGCAAGTGACAATTAGTGTTCAGCAGGTTGACCCGTCAGAGGCATGATTCCTGGTGGGGAGCCCCACCCGGCAAAGCCGTGGGGGCACTGGTTGTGGAAACTCTGCTCCTGTCTGTACTTCCTCTCATGAGTCACTTCATCTCTCCCCTGAGAACTTCATTTCCTCCCTAATAACAGCTCTGGGTGTATTCCTGCTGCCTGTGTGTGTTTATCTCACGTGTACATGGGTGTATTCCTGCTGCCTGTGTGTGTTTATCTCACGTGTACATTCCATCTAAGGGGCACACATAAAGCTGTAGATGATCTAGAGGATGATTCTGCTTAAATTATATAATATTGATAAAGTGTGAGTGCATTCCTTTTTTCTTAGGTTACCAGCCGAAAGTGTGTTTCCTTCTATGCACCCCAGAGAGAAAAGTCTAGCCTCCCCTGACCCACATTCATGGATTTTCTTTGCATACCCTGGTGCTGACTTCTGGGACCTGGACCCTCAATAGTCAACAATACAAAACAAAACCAAAAAAAAAAATGGATATCTGTTTCAAATATTTGTACAGATTTGTTTTTCCTGTAACATGGGTGGCTCTCGTCAGCTACCCTTCAAAGTCTGCAGGGGTCCTCCCTGCCCGGCCTCATCCTTTGGCAGCACTGAGCTACTTATCACTGGGAACAGCACTCACGGTAAGAGACGACCTGGACCTGCATCATGGTCTCCTTTGGTGAGAATCATCTCGCACTCTGAGGATGTCTTTTCCACTGTTCATCTCCACTGTTAGGATGGTCGGAGGTAGCTCTAGATCCTGCAGGATTTCCTGCTTCTAGCAGAAGCAGAGACCCCTGCTTTGGATTCATGGAGAATCCTAGCCTAAAGCCTTCTTGACGCTCCAACCAG
This sequence comes from Microtus ochrogaster, assembly GCF_000317375.1. Taxonomy (NCBI): domain Eukaryota; kingdom Metazoa; phylum Chordata; class Mammalia; order Rodentia; family Cricetidae; genus Microtus; species Microtus ochrogaster. The sequence goes on along the minus strand of NC_022017.1, from coordinate 21,057,958 downwards.
AAAGGGCAGAGTGTTTTCCCTTCTCTCTCCTTTCTGTTGGATCTCTGCCTGAGTCCTGGGATAGAAACCTTCCCCAGAGATAAGAACTTTACTTCTGTGGCTGATGAGTCCAAAAACGTATCCCATGTTCTCTAGCCATTCCCAGGGGCAGTCTACAATCACACCCGTGCATGTGAGCTTCTCTGGCAGACTCTCCAGTCTCTCTCCTGCTTCCAGAATGTCTGGTCTGCTCATAAGACTGTTGGAGAACACAATATATAGAGAAAACAAAATACTGAGGAATTATTGCTAACGAAAACCATGAACTTCAAAAGCTAATAGATAGAGCCTCCCCCACCCCCCACCCCCGCGCATGGCAGGCTTATTAGGCAAATGTCTGATTGCCTGTCAGGGAGGACTAATACTTAACTGCAAAGGCAATAAATGGGTCCTGATTCCGCTGAAGCTGTCATCACCCTCTAGTGGAAGTAGGTGTTATCACAACCATTTAACGGCACAGACCTTTCTCACACTTAGAACGACTGAAACTTGAAAATTACAGGAACTACCATCTTGAGACAATAATAAACAAAAGAGTATTTCATTTTAATATATTAAATAAGTGTAAAATATTTAATTGTAGTCTCTAAGGTGTCAGACTACATTAAATATTTTACACTTATTTAATATATTAAATAAGAAGTCATAAAACAAACAAGAAGGGAAGGTCAGGAACCACAGATGATGGAATTCCTCTAGTGTGGGCTCTGCCCTGAAAGGAAATCTGCACTAGGTATCTGAACTTAAATTTTATTAATGAAACTCATGCTATATAGGCTTATACTAAATCCAAAGCATAAACATAGCTAAAGAATTATATTTTAAATGTGTTCCAATTTATCAAGCCACACTGGGTACCAAATCTCTAGACTTGAAGATATCCCAATATTTCCTTTGCTTCTAAAACCAAAGGGACTAATCCAGCTACCCCACCTCCACTCATACATCATTTTGGCTGAAACCTAGCTTTTCCGTTTTAAATCTGGATGGCGAAACTCAGTTCCAACTCTGAGATTTCCAAGTCAGATGACATCATAGTGTCAGTTAAAATATCAGTTGTTTATAAATTAAAATTGGGTCATTGTCAAGTCTCATTTTGCACATTAGTGTTTAAATTATTCTGGAACTTTACCACTGTGGTTGTCAGTCTCACGTGATCGCCAACTCATGGTACATAAGTCTTATGTGAATTAAATGCAAAAAAATCTCAGAGCTTCATGATATTTCTGTTTTGAAAATTTTTCTCATCTATAGGCAGCAATAGCCTGAAAAAGCACTTTCTCTCCATAGAGAAATCTTCCAAGAAAAGAAATTTATCCAAATATGGTCAAAAATACTAAACTGTACTTGAAGTTCACCTCTCTTGTACTTTGCTTTGTGGTAGAGGAAAACTCGAAGATAAAGAACCAGGAAAGACTCTTCCTCCACAGGAAGGATCAGGAGCAAACATGAACACGACTGTCAGAGGAAACAAGCCTGCATGGCCACCGGAAGAGCAAGAACTGCTATGGAAATTCACATGCACAGGGTGCAGATGCATAAGACGGTCATAACTGACCTGTGTGTGGAGCGTTGTATTCATGTGCATGTGTCCTTTGTACACAGATGTGTGTGCACACGTGTGTACCTGCTTATGGAGGCCAGACAGTGATGACATCACACTGCTCTCCACCTTAATTTTTTGAGACAGGGCCTCAAAATGATCTAGAGCAGTGGTTCTTAACCTTCCTGATGCTGAGATCGCTTAATAGAATTCTTCATGTTGTGGTAAACCCCCAACCATAAAATTATTCTCATTGCTACTTCATAACTGTAATTTTGCTAATGTGATGAATCGTAATGTAAACATCTGTCTTTTCTGATGGTCTTGGGAGACCTCTGTGAAAGTGTCAGTCAACCCCCAGGTTGAGAACCACTGATCTGAGCTTACCAATTTGGCTGAGAGAGAAGGCTAGTGGAATCTTAAGATCTTCCTGCTAGGATTAAGACATACACCACCATGCCTGGGGGTGTTTTGTTGTTGTTGTTGTTTTTCTGGCTGTTGGTATCTGAACTCAAGTGTTCACACTTACACAGGAAGCATTTTACCTACAAACCATCTCCCCAGTCCTGTAATTGACTATTAAGTGAATGGCTAACCTTTAGTTATTTGGTTTAATTTCGGAGCTTCTGCTTTCATGAGTTCAAGGCACTAACTTGATGACTCAAATTTGTTACAGGTTTTGGGGTGCTGCTAGCGTTGCTGGTGTGGGGTTCACATTTTAATAATCGTAAGTTGGATTGTATGGTGTACAACATACAATTTCTAGATGACTGGTCATCAATGCGTACTTGAGATGCTCAGGGCCAGCATTGGAACAGCTCCAGAAAAGCAAGCCAATTTGTCCCCCCACCATATCTTCAATATTTTCAGTTAAATACTTGCTAATACTTTTTTTTTTTATCACAAGAGCTGTAAGTTGCCTATGGTGACTGTGTTTTGTTACCTTGGATGAACTTTGTTTTCCTGAGTGCCAGTACCTGGAAGGGAGAACCTAAGAAAAACAATTCTGTGAACAAAAACAACTCCCGGATACTGGCTCTCTGCAATGGTCAACCTGACCTCGCTGTTTTTGCTAATTGCACATTTTTGGCTTTTGTGACTATCTTCTTAGCTTGCAGCTGCGAGAAGGGAACCTTGAGGACTTCTGTGATGAGACATCACAACCATGGCAACTCTTACGAAGGGAAACATTTAATTAAGGATGGCTTACAATTCAGAGGTTTAGTCCAGTATTGTCATGATGGGAGTTTGGCAGCACACAGGCAGACACGGTGCTGGAGAAGGAGAGTTCTACCTCTGGATGGGCAGGCAGCAGGAAGAGAATGACTCACTGGGTCTGGCTTGAGTATCTGAGACACTTCCTCCAACAAGGACATATCTACTTCAACAAGGACACACCTCTTAATAGTGCCACTCCCTATTAACCCATGGGGGCATTTTCTTTCAAACCACCGCAACTTTCTATCCAGGATGTGGTTTTCTTGCTTCAGTATGGGTCCTGAGAAAGGCTCAGGGCTGCACGTAGATTCTGATTATGTAGACATAGTTACTAGTTGGCTGGAATAAACACTTTCAACAGACTGTGTCTGGGTGGTCTTCTCTGCTGGGAGCCCCACCACATTTTGAACGGAAACTTTTTGCATGTTTCCTTTCATTTAAAACTTTCGGTTTGTTCATTTCCCAGTGATAAGACATCAACCAAATATTGACCGCAAGTCTAAAAATGCATTTTGGAGGCTACTGTGTAGGATATTGGCTCAGGTTTGTAGTCCTTGCTGTTTAGAACCAAATGTCTCTTCACTAAGTAAAACAGCACTGCTACTATAAGTAGCCAAAGTCTGATTCAGCAGTATGTGAAAAGGGATAGTAAGGCAGAATGTCTATCCTGAAGTATTTGATAATACTTCAGTGTAAGGGGACACTTAAATACATTTTTAACCTATAAGTATAATATTTGGGAAGCCTTGTTCAGAAAGAGTGTTTTGCTCAAAAGTATTCTTTATATTCACTAAACAAAGACTATCTTAAATAAGATGCATAAATTCATAGACGGTGGTAAATGCAAAAATTTCAACCATTTTTACCAAAAGCTTACTTCTTTGCTAACAGTATCTTTAGAACTCAGCAAAAGTTATTTTCCCACAATACCAAATGTTGTAATTTAAGTAACAAGCCTCAAATAGTTTGACACTCAATAATAATGGATTTCACCACTTTACTGATGAATCTTTTTTTAAAAAAATAAACACCTATTAAAAACAATCCAGTTTCTAGAAATAGGTCTAAGGAGATACAGTGCTCTTCATTAAAACCCCAGTAGTTACTATTTTAATGGGATGTCTTGATTTAGGGGCAGAATTTAGGAAAATGTTTAGAGTTTATCAAAACATGTTACTTATCAGCTGGACGTGGTGACACACGCCTTTAACTCCAGGAGACAAGGATGTGCAGATCTTTGAGTTTGAGGCTAACCTGGTCTACAGAATGAGTTTCAGGACAGTCAGGGCTACATAGAGAAATCATGTCTCAAAAAAACAAACAAACAAACAAACAAACAAACATTGTTACTTATCATCTAGGGGTCATTTTCTCTGCCAGTTAAAGACTGAAAAGGCAGGAAAATCTTAGACAACAGAAAGTAGTAAAGAGATTCAACACAAAAAGAAAAAGTTATTAGGGATGAGGAAACACACACACACACATACACTTACATAGACACACATACATGCAAATAACACACAAAGAGAAAGACCCTCTGCAAAGCAGAGGCAGGGTGGTGTAAGGAATAAGAAATAAGTCAACATAAAAAAATGAATGGACTCATTTTGATCTTAAAACGGCAAGAGCAGACTGTATTGGTCTTTGAGGGTGGCGCCTACAGCTCAACATCTGAGGTTACAGGAGAGAGTACCATGCAAGGCCTAAGAATAGGTTTTCTTTGGGGGTGGAGACAAAGTGGGTGGTTGGCTTCACGAGGTCCAGAAACTGCTCTTTATTGAGATAAACTTCTGGGTAGTAGTTAAATTAGATTGCCTGGTTTTGTGGCCTCTGGACTGGGGGCCTTTGGCAATGGTTGGCTACTTTCCAGTATTCAAGGTTTCTTGAAGAATTGGGCCTATCTTATGTCCCTGATTTGGGATGGGAAGTTTTCTTTAGATGCAAAAGCAAAGCCAGGTCTTTCCTTGCAAGCTGGGGTTTTAATTGTCTTGGAAGAGTCTTCCTTCCCTAATTTATGATTGGAATAAGGGGAAGCTAATAGGTCTGTAAGTCTGGGGTAAACAGGTCATCATCTGACCTTGAACTTCTCTAGGATCTTGAACTTGTCAGACTGGTCCACAGGCAGGCATGGGGGTCCTTAAGGTGACAGAAAATGCTGCCAGGCTTTTGTTGTTGTTGTTGTTTTTTCTTTTTTGGTTTTTCAACAGTTTCTCTGTAGCTTTGGAGCCTGTCCTGGAACTAGCTTTTGTAGACCAGGTTGGCCTTGAACTAACAGAGATAGGCCTGTCTTGGCCTCTTGAGTGCTGAGATTAAAGGTGTGCGCCACACTGCCCACCCTTCCAGACTATTTATTTATTTAGTCTCAGGTCAGGAGGCTGAGGAAGAAGACAGGTGCTATCTTGGAAGTTCACCATCTTTGTTACATAATCATGGCCTTCTCTCTGGGTCTTCCTATCTGAGATTGTAACTCCCAGCCCCTCAGAGTGTCATAATTCAACATTGTTAGAAAGGCCTTCAGTTTGTAGCTCTTGAAAAAGTGAACCTCCACTCAGAGTTCCTCCCATCTGGAAATGACAGCTCTGTGTTTTGAGAGAGTGCTTATCCTATCCTTTTCTGTTTACAATGCTCTCCCGCACATTTTGACATGATCTGTCTGCAAAGTGAACTCTTTGAGCCACTGAGCTTAATTTGGGATCCCACAGGAGCATGATGGGGTAGGAAGCAAATTACCAGTGGTTACAGCATGGATAGAAACTGTCTCTTTCCCCACCGACCACTAACTGCCGCCTCTAGATGAGAATGTTTTTCATCTGATGCAATATATGTTTGTCTACTTGACTGATGGAAATAGAGGTGGGATATAAATTTAAATTACAAATGATGAAAAGCATTCAGTTCAGTAGAAATTATAGTTATAAGCCATAAAACTATAGCTACAGTTCTTATTCCAATTCCTTCCCCTCTTCTAGACTGCCATTTTTTACATAATTTTAGATAAGTTACCTATCTTCATTTTGTTTCCAAAACACAAACTTAAATAAATTATTAGAAAAGGTACCTAGCCATTCTGAAACCTTGTGCTTGCTTGAAACATTCCAGTTCAGCAAGAAGAGTGTGGAACACATATATGGGAGTTGGATGTCTAAGTAAGTTCTTGGTAGCAATTATTATGAGAACATGAGCATAAAGAGGTAAATTTGTGCTACTTTCTTCAAACATTGTCCATGATATCTAACAAAGGCCAGATGCTTCTAAGGTGTGTATTATTATAATTGTGTGTATGGTCAGGATAGAGCAAGCATATTGCATCTGAGGTCAAGTGGCTGTAGTCTAAATTATCTGAAATGGTCTCAAATTGTTAAGTTTACCTCAATAATTAGAGAGGAGATAAAGAGTGGAGGGGAGATAAATAACACATCATCATGGAATTTAATTCCAGTTATTTCTACTAGGAGAGGGGAAATAGTGTGTCCAGTTTTGAGAAGCTTTCCATACGTTGGCAGAATTAGCTATGACTCAACGAAAGAACCGAATTGACGATTCCGAGCTTTATACTTTAAAACAAATCTCAACTGCTTTGAGATGTGTGGCTGCCAAAAGCAACCTGAGATTAGCAGAAATGTTTTCCTACAAATCGTCACCAACCACACTCAAAGAGTTCTTTATCTTCAGTTTTCTTCAAATATCTTCTCAATCTTCAGTGTCAACTCCAATTTCAGAATAAAAGTATTATGTGAAGCCTACCTAGCCTACAAGTTTTCACATGTACCATTTTGAGACCACACAGTTAAATAAATATTCCATAATACCACACGTTAAGGTACTTAAGGTCACATGTTAGAACGCACTAGAACAGAGATAGATATTAATGACTTTATTGTTTATTTTAAAGGAAGGAACTTACACTGTATCCCAGGTTGGTCTGGAACTAGGAACAATCCTCCTGCCTCAACCTCTCAAGTGCCTCGACTACAGGTCTGAGCCAGCACCCACCGCAATAGTAACTAAAATGATAAGCACAAGAGAAGAATTCCTCATCTAAAACACACCAACTCTGAATGTTAATTAACTCAGTCCCTCCAGGAGTGGCACGTGGAAAACACTGCCCTGTCCAATCAGAAAGCGTCAATCTTCACTACCCGCTAGAGACGGCAGGATGTCATGGATTGTCATGAAGGTTCTAGCAATTCATTTCACTGGCAATGGAGAACAGCAGTAGCTGGAAACAACGTGCAGCTCAGGAGCTTGGAGGTTAGAAAGCTTCTGCAGAGCAACAGAGGGCGCAAGAACACCTTCTCTCCGGAGACTGCTGGCCGCGGTTCCCGGGCCCGAGCCGAGCCCCGCCCCTCCCTCGAGCTCTGGCCACTCAGAGAACTCTGAGCAGAGTGATTGACAGGACGGCCGTCCGCGGCGTTGCGTAAGCGCTTCACTCCGGAAACGGTGACCTCCTTGTGCTTCCGGCCAACGCTCTCCCAGCATCCCTTGCGTGCCGGCCCTGCCGTCGCTCGCCCGGCCGCCGCGGGCCTTGCGCGCTGGATTTTGAGCGCGCGTCTGCCCGGGGCTGAGCCCGGGACGCGGCTGCGCGGCATGGCGCAGCTGGAGGGCTACTACTTCTCGGCCGCCCTGAGCTGCACCTTCCTGGTGTCCTGCCTGCTCTTCTCCGCCTTCAGCCGTGCCCTGCGCGAGCCCTACATGGACGAGATCTTCCACCTGCCGCAGGCGCAGCGCTACTGCGAGGGCCGCTTCTCCCTGTCGCAGGTTGGTCCCTGCTGGCCCTGCCCCGGGCCGGGCTCCTCCCAACCTCTGTGTGTTTCCTTTTCCCTGTCTGCCCTCCCACACTCAAAACGTGAAAGCAACTGGGTAAAGGCTGACTGTACCTAGCCTGGAGATCTACGGCGTATTTGTTAGGTGATGCGAGAAATGCGGACCCCAAATTATAGCTCCTCTTGACAGATGACCAATTTGCCTTCCTAAGTCCCAGGACTAGAGGCATGCAGGTGTCCCCTGGAAATGCAGAAGACAGAACAAAAGAAAACAAAAAAACACCCAAAACTTACTTCTAAGGTATTCCACTCAGTGTTTTGGACGCCTAATTGAGCCTCTTAGGCCACCAAAGAGTGATAGTTTCATTCAAACTTAATCTTTGTATGTTTTTAGAAACATGCTCTTGTCTAGATAAATTGGCAACTAGTCAGATTGCATCATTTAAAAATATATGCTCAATTACATAAATATGCATAATACAGAGATAAATGCCATATAGTCTCTCATGAACACAGTATGGGTTACTGCTTCAAAATATAAAGTCCGTTGAAGAAAATCCTGATTCCCTGGTGCTGTTGCTCATAACCTTTGCCATTTTAAGGACCACGAACCTGCAAAGTAATAGTAACTACAGTCTCTAATACAGAATGTGTTGCAAGATGTCAAACGGGTAAGCACCAGACTAAGTCCCAAACTAACAGGTTTTCTGTTTAGAAGTCTCGTAATGCAGTCTCTCTAAATACTAAAGTATCTAAAGATCCTTCAGAGTCCAACTGTTGTTAGCCTGGCTTGTAAAATTGGGGCCGGTGCAATTTAGTCACAGAATACATGTTTCCTAAAGAGCAAGCCTTGGAAAGTAGAAACAAATTATAACTTACTGTCTGTTGCTTGATGATACCTTAATAATTCCGAATGGGTTTGAGACAGGGAGCAAAATGGTTTCTTAGAATGGACTGGAGCAGTGTCTCAGTGGTTGGTAGCTCTTGCTGTTTGAACTGAAGACCAGATTTCCCTTTGCCCACATTGAGCTGCTCACTAACCATCTGTAACTCCAGTTCCAGGGGACCCAGTGCCCTCTCTGTCTTCCACAGGCACCTGCTTGTCTATGTTGCACATACTTAGATGTGTGGGCACACACATTCAATCTTAAAACTAGAACTTAAAGACATCTCATCTGCCAGGATTTATTTAATTATGCCATAGAATGTCCTCAACTAATTATTCAATATTGGAACAAATGAAAACTTATTTTTGACACACTTGTATCAATGGAGTTATTATTGCTTCAGCTTTACCGTCGGTCTTTTCTTTTTAAGTGGGATCCTATGATTACTACGTTGCCCGGCCTGTACCTGGTGTCAGTTGGAGTGGTCAAACCCGCCAGCTGGATCCTTGGATGGTCTGAACATGTTGTCTGTTCCATTGGAATGCTCAGATTTGTTAATCTTCTCTTCAGTGTTGGCAACTTCTATTTACTGTATTTGCTTTTCAGAAAGGTACAACCCAGAAACAAGGTATGTACAGAATAGAGTTGTTGCAAGTTTCTGTGCAGTCAAGTTACAGTTATATAAGATGGAGGAAAATGTCCAACGGTTAGTTTTTGTAGGTTTTACAAAGCTAAATGGATGTTTTCTACTTATGTGTAGGAGGTGTTTATATTTCAATATGGGAATAGCTTTATTTGAAAATCTAAAGGTGTTTGTTAGTAAACCAAACCGGTTTAATAACTCCATGCTTTCTCTAGGAAATTAGATAGTCTAATGAATCTTAGCTGAGGGAGCTGGATATGACTTCATATGCAAGTATTGGAGGTAGGTTGCCTGGGTTTAAATTCAGTCCTGGCTACTACTTATATGAACGTGAGCAAATTACTCCTTTATGATTTTATATTTTTATCTATTTGAAGTAATTTAAATGTCAACAGTAATAATACATTTTGTCTCATTGAATTTGTATTAAGAGTAAAGGAGCTTGCTTAATAAAGGGAGGTTGCTTAGGCTAGTACCTAGTGCAGAGTTTTAATAAATGTTAACTATGGTAGCAGTACATGATTTTCATTACCTGTGACAGAGTACTTTGATTTTTACAATTTCTTCCTTACTAATTTTAATTAGATGTTTGTAAATTGCAGTTTCTACTATTTAATATTTTGTGTAAAACTGTTTACAGTACACAGATTTGTCAGACGGAGCAGGATGTATCATATATGTGCCAAGTTTACACATATAAGTTGTGGAGCTTATCTATGTATTTATTGAGACAGGGTCTCACTGTGCGCCCTGCTGACCTCAAACTCTGTGCAGGTCTGGCTGTCCTAGAACTCATAGAGATCCACCGGCCTCTGCTTTCCAAGCTCTGAGTTTAAAGGTGTGTGTCACCATACCTGACCTGAGGAGGGCTTTAGTCGAAGGGTTGGCACGGACTGTGTGTGACCGAGTTAAGTGAAGGGTACAGGTCAGAGGGATTCAGAATAGTTATTTCTGAAACTATCAAAGAAGCTAAAAGAAGACATTTAGTTTAGAGTAGGCCTGGATTTCTTTTTTTAGGAAAAATTTCTTGTCATTTCATTGTACAAAAAGTAAGCTCACTGGGCAGGGTGAAGAATACTGTCTACACATTTCAGTTTTCTCTAGTGTAGAGGTTTGAAGGGCTGTCCTTAAAGAACTGTGTGAGATGGGCTGAGACCCCAGTTCAAGGTTGCAAGGTGACGTAACTGTGCCATCTTTACTGCGTTCTGTTCATCCCTGTGTTCCCCATGTACCTTAGTCCAGGGTCTCCTATTCAGCGACCCCTAAAGAATTTGTTCAGTGATTTAAAAAATTTTAAGCTCTTAAGATGTTTACACCGTTAGTATTTTAATGGTTTACAAGCTGATTAATGTAACTGAAAATTGCCATAGGTATTATACATGGTGTTGCAAAGTCAGAAATATGCTTCATTTGGATTAAACTGCAGTGAGTTTTTAAAATAAATCTCTTTATTAATTCAGCAGAAATAGTGTATTTATTTTACCCTAAAAATAATTTTTTCTTTTTCTTTCAAGGCTTCTTCAAGTATCCAGAGAATCTTGTCAACATTAACCCTGGCACTATTTCCGACCCTCTATTTCTTTAACTTTCTTTATTATACAGAACCAGGGTCTGTGTTCTTTACTCTTTTTGCCTACTTGATGTGTCTTTATGGCAATCATAGGACTTCAGCCTTGCTTGGGTTTTGTGGCTTCATGTTTCGTCAGACCAATATCGTCTGGGCTGCCTTCTGTGCGGGACACATCATTGCACAGAAGTTCAGTGAGGCCTGGAAAACTGAGCTGCAGAAGAAGAAGGAAGAGAGGCTTCCCCCTGTGAAAGGACTATTTTCAGAACTCCGAAGAGTTCTTCACTTTCTTCTGGTGTATTCCATGTCGTTTAAGAACCTGAGTATGCTTTTCCTTTTGACCTGGCCCTACATCCTCCTGCTGGCTGCATTTCTTGTGTTTGTGGTAGTTAATGGTGGGATTGTTATTGGTGATCGCAGTAGTCATGAAGCCTGTCTTCATTTTCCTCAGTTATTCTACTTTTTCTCATTTACTGTTTTTTTTTCCTTCCCTCACCTACTTTCTCCTATGAAAGTCAAGACTTTTCTTAGCTTAGTTTGGAAACGTAGAGTTCAGTTCTCTCTGATTCTGGTAGTCTCGGTATTCTTTGTTTGGAGATTCACTTACGTCCATAAGTATTTACTGGCAGACAATAGGCATTACACGTTTTACGTGTGGAAAAGGGTATTTCAGAGACATGAAATTGTGAAATATTTATTAGTTCCAGCCTACATGTTTGCTGGTTGGACCATAGCTGACTCTTTGAAATCAAAGTCAATTTTCTGGAATTTAATGTTTTTTGTATGCTTAGTCACTTCTACAGTTCCTCAGAAACTACTAGAATTCCGTTACTTCATTTTACCATATATTATATATAGGCTTAACATACCTCTGCCACCTGTATCTAGACTTGTTTGTGAACTTGGTTGTTACACAGTTGTTAATTTTCTAACTTTTTATATCTTTCTGAACAAGACTTTTCAGTGGCCAGATAATCAGGACATACAAAGGTTTATGTGGTAATGGCAGCAATATTTTGAATTTTAAAAGTAGACTTTCTACAACAAATAACTGGGTAAGTAGAAGTGAAACTCCTTTTAGGTAAATTCAGGGAAGTTGAATGAAAAGCATTAAGTTTGAGGCCAGCCTAGAAGCCTGACTAATGATGATGGAGTAGCTAACAGTTGTCTTGAGAAGCACTGGTGATGCCAGCTTCCCAGGTCTGGGCACTTTCTGTGTGCACATGGAGGGTGCTGGGAAAGTCCCACAGCCCTTGAACCAGGACATCAAAGAATTTGAAAACCATTTACAATGAACTAGCAGTATTTCTGAGTAAGTGGACAGTTATTGCAGTAAATAAAGCTCCGATCTTAAATTAGAATGGATTTACAGACATAACAAATCATGAGCTAGAGGCTTTGGGATGTTTATCTAGGAATCAGGTTTTTTAATTAAAAATGCAGAAGTAGGGAAGCCATTTGAACTAATTCCTAATTTGATGTTTATACAGGCCAAAGATAAACCGTGTTAATTAGAATACCTGTTACAGATAATCTTTCTGTTAGGTACCTTGGGCTCATGTACAAAAATAACTGCAAACCTCACGGCTTAGAACTTTTCCTCACATACTTAGAGGAGCAGCACCTGGACTCAGTGCTACCATAGCTCTCTCCTTCAGGAGAAGGGAGTCCATTGTCCCTGCTCAGCTCACTCCAGCAATTGTTTGGGGTGCCTTATATTTGGACAGGTCCCTCCAGTCTGCCTGTGTCTTCACAGGGTTGTTTCTTGGGCTTCTTGTACAGATAAGGCCTTTGGATTTAGGGTTCCTCTGATTCAGGCTGGCTTTACCTGGGGACTCCTGGTTATTATCTGTAAAACATTTTCAAGTCAGGTCCCATTCACAAGTTCCAGGTATACATCATCTTGTTTAGGGGGATGTAGTAACTTTTTAGGAGATGTCCTTGCTAAGGTCGTTTAAGTTAAAGTTTGTCTTTAACTGAGAGACCAAAATCAAACAAACAAAAGAGGTCTGAATTCATATAATATAAATTGTTCCTCTAGCCAGTCAAACCAGAAGAACTCAGAGGTGAGACATCATTGGTTTAGCTTTATCTTATAATTTAGGGAACAGTATTGGATATGACTCTGGGATTTTGTTTTCTTTTGGCTCTGTTTACTGTTTATTCATTTTATTAAATTCAAGTTTAATAATTTAGTAGAAGTTTTTTTCATTCAACTGTTACTTCATTACAGACACACAGACACTTGGTTAGTTGTGTGCTGTGACTGTAAACCCAGAACTGTGAATAGAGTTTACTTTTTAGCCCAGTTTTCTTTCTGAGTTTTACACATGTACACATGCACACGCACGCACAAAGGGACCAAAAACTTTGCTTTAATTGTTGGATTATGTTTTCTTTGAGTTTTAAGTATGTGTAAATTTGTATATAAGTTTAAAAACTACTTGAATAAAAGTTACACACGTAGTCCTGAGTGGTCAGTTAACATAGACCATCGCTTTGATATTTGAAGGTGACTCCAGTAAAACAGCGGTGGAGTTGTGAGCAGATCCGAAGGCGTCTTCCATTTCTGCCTTCACAGTGGATTTATTTTGATAGAGAACTAAGTCCAGGAAGGTGAGATTGCAAACACGCAGCTGCTGTGTGCTGCTGCCTTTCATATCTAGGAACACTGAGGGATGGAAGAAACACTTTGTCCCACGTGATGAAAGGAGATTGCTTTTATCGGCCCTTCCGAATTAGACATTGTGGAGGTCTACAGGGAGACAAGGGAGCAGTCTACACTGCTTTCCATAAGTGTTGACAGTAGGACTTGGCATTCCAGAAAAGGAGGCCATGAATTAAAAGGTGCTATTTATTTTTCACTATGATTTAAAAATGGATGTATGTTGATGCTTTATAGGGTAGATGCTTGGTTAAATCTTCCTGGGCAGTTGACAAGAAGATGGTCATTTGCTGGTGAATTTCTCAGTCTTTGTCACTAACTGAGTATGTGAGAGAAATGAGCTTCACACAGCAGGTGTCACCTTTGGTTATTCAAAATAGCAGGTTCATCTCTGGAAAATCATTTCTCTTGGAAAGAGCCTTGTTTTTACAAATATTATAAACTATATTTCTGAAAAAGTTTGAAACTTCCAAAAATTAAGTATTTTTACTTATTAGACTTAATTGAATTTATTGATTAATAAGTGATTATAAACGGACTCAATGGTTAAAAGCACAAACCACCCTTGCAGGGGACACTAGTGTGGTTCATAACCCTATACAGGGCAGCACACCAGCCCTGTCAGCTCCACCTCTAGGAGATCTCAGACCTCTGGCTTCTGCAGCCACCTGCACTCCTGCATATACCTCACTGCCCCACACATAATTAAGGTAAAAATTCTCAAAGGTGGTTGTAGAAAATGTACCTCTTGCTGAAGGACTTGTAAAGCCCTGCGGTCTTTATCACTCCTTTTCCAGTAGGGTTGTTTTAACTGTCTCATTGGAAAGGCCTAGCCTTTAGCTTGAGTAATCAAGTTAACCAGCTCTACCTTATGTGAAAATCAATAGGCATAGACTATCATTTCCAGATATATTAATAAGGGTTTGTGTGCAATGTATCTTGCTCACATTTATGCTTTTCCTGGGTACTCCTTTTATGGCTGTGCCTCACTAAATAGTGTGGAAATAGTGTTCTTTACATAATATGTTTTAGTGCATAATAGTGAAATATGTTTTAGTACATAATAGTGAAAGAGGAACTATTGTTCTCATAGTTACCTGTGTTTATCCTGTTATAAAATACCCGCTATAAACTAATGTCTATAATGTATTTCTAGTGTAAACTTAATTGACGTGACATTGTGCTCACCCTGATTGTCTAGAGAGAAGAGAAGGGATTCGCAGCTTTAATGTAGAGCTCCTAAAGAGCGAGCATATAATTTAAGTCCACCTCCAAACTACTCAGATAAAAAGAATATAGATCACTATTGTCTTTGAAGCAATTGGAATGTCTCTAAATGGTTAAAAAATAAGTGGACATGATATTTTACCTAGAGGAAATTAAAATAAGACTGTAGATTGTACTTGATTTTGGTTCCAGAATAAAAAGACAAGTTGTTGAAGGACGGTTGTTTATTCCTGATTGCAAATGAGAATGTTATGTCTGAATTCTGGTTAGTATCTGATGTATGTCTTACCCATTTCAACATGGATCCATACCCATTACACAGCCATAAAGTGCAGAAATACATCATATGTTATATGTTGGGTAAATGTATATTGGATGGAGTTTTGAGCATAGAAGCAAGCAGGTATCCTAGAAAAGAACTGTATTACCAACTTAGGAAGTAAATTGTGTTTTATAATGAGTTACTCTGACCCTTTTTCTGCCTGTTTTCTGAGTATTATTTCCAGTAGTATTTAGTATAGATATTCACATTTAGTGTGTATGTGATACCTGCAATAGGGTATGATTTTAATACTATTTGAAACACAAAGTCTTCTTAATAATTATAGTAGAAGTATTGATGATTTGTGATACTTTAATTATGAAATTTCAGCTGGTTAGAAGCATCTGGTGTTCAGGTATTTTAGCTCTATGAAGGAATGAATTACTTGTATTTGGGTGATTCTTATGTATTTGAATTTGATGGCAATATGTTGTTGAGACATACATAATAAATTGGATATTCATGATATTTTTAATATACCCATGAATCCGGCACTAAATTCTGTGATGCCTGGAAGTTATTTCTAAAAGTAAATTTTGTGATAATTTGGTAATCTGATAATAGTCATTATTTTAAAATAAGATATTGATCAGTGGTAGTTGTTCCTTCAGCACTGTTAAACCAAAAGTAGTTAAGGTATAATTTTTTCAAAAAAGTTATATTAAGTATTACATCCGGTTTGCATTTGGAAATTTGAATTTATTTGAGCCATGTGTTTACCACTGTTCAATATGAGTAAGAATGAAAAGAATTCCAGTAGTTGTCTTCATCTATTGATGATGTTTTGCTGCTGAGATTGATCTGTCTGTCGTCTCTCTACCTACCTGCCTACTACATGCTTTATCACTCGAGCCCACTCACATGCCTATGATGTAGATGCTGATTTCTTTTTAGACTGGTGGAGAAGCTGAATGCCAGCTTCTCTGGTGACTCTCCAAAGTCCATTCCTTTTGTCATTGAATGTAAAGCTGTGAGCTTTTGCTATTCTGCCTCAATGTCGAACTTCATTAAGAGAAAATAGGGAGTGAAGTTTCCATTCTACTGGTCAGACCTTTTGTGTCATGTTGCTGAGAACTTACATGTCCCTGAAAATGTTATAAGCTTTTCAGAGGAGTACAAGTAAAATGATAAATACTAAATGCTTTCATTACAAGACAAATTGTTTTAAAAAATTCTGCCTTTGATATAGTTTGTTTCTAAATTAAAGTAGAACTTTTACCCCATTTGTGAAACAAATTTGAGTTGTGCAATGTAGCCAAAGGTGATACAATATTTCAGTGTACCAGTAATACAGTATTTATCTTACCTACATTTATATTTCTTTGTCAGTGAAAAAAAATGTGTTGTGTTTTCCCTGTAGTTCTAAATAGGAAAGTACTGTCTGTATTCATTTTTAATGAAGTGTTTACCAGGTGGTGACAATGTGCTTTATTTTGAAGTGTTCTTGTAATTTAACTTTTTTTTACTAGTCTAGGTTAAACTTTTTATAGTTTTGTATTTTGAACCACAAAGATTTATAATTATTCACCTTTATTATTGTTTGTTTTTTAGGAAGGGTCTCATAATCCAGGCTAGCCTGGAATTTGCATTGTAGCCAAGAATGACCTTGAACTCCTGATTCTTTTGCCTCTACCTCTGGTCTGCTGGGATTTCAGGCATGCTGCACCAGGCCTAGTTTATGCAGTGCTGGGGATAAAACATACGACTTAGAGCTTGTCTGGCCCTGCTTATTATACTGTGACTCAAAATGTTTTCCTGAGATACATGAAGTGAAGGTTAATGTAAAAACAGAAGTCACTTGTTCCATAATCATGTCTCATGGGTTTTAGGATTGTTTCCAATAGTAGTGATGGGTTCGGAAACTGCTGTATGGCTACTGCTGTTAGGTTTTGCTTACTCACTGTATCTCAGTTCTCTGGTATTAACTCTACCCACGCATGGAGAAACTATGCCAAGCGAGATTACTTGTCCAATGTTACAGAGTAGCTGGTTGAGTTTAGGTTTATGAATGAGCATGATCCCATGGTTGTTCTGCGGAGTGAGTAAAGGACACTGAACCTACCTTCACTTTTGTAGCATGTTAGGGGAAAAATGCCATGGAACTGTAATTAGACAAACTACTTTTCTAGCTCAGACAAGTGAGGCACACACTAACTGGCTCTTCTAGAGCAGACAATCTTCCATTTCCCATGTGTCCATCAGTGCTTCAGATTGTTAGTGAACACAAAATCACAGTGCAGGCTCAAGTTTTCAGCCCTATTAATTTACAAGGAAGCAAAGATCTTTTATCAAATACTGATGTAACTGCTTAAAACTTAATTTCTCAAAAGGACTCCTATTTTGGAAAAATTGTTTTAAATGATCTGTGATTTTTAAATCTTTCTGAAAGAATTTGATCTTTGTTTTATAACTATATGTTTTAATGTGGTTTTTAAGGTTTTACATTTTATTAAAGACTGCAATGTTTGACTCCTGTCGTTTAAACTGTTAAATAAATCTATTTAAAAGAATAAAAACTTTAAATAATTTGCTTTATATATTTATTCATAAGAAAATTAATATTTTGAATATATTGTGCCCTCTCAATATGCTTTTAGTCCAAACTGATGGCCAATTGCTCTTTCCATTCCCTCTCCTTCAAGCCATTTTCTTTCTTTTTTTTTTTTTGGTTTTTCGAGGCAGGGTTTCTCTGTGGCTTTGGAGCCTGTCCTGGAACTAGCTCTGTAGACCAGGCTGGTCTCGAACTCACAGAGATCCGCCTGCCTCTGCCTCCCGAGTGCTGGGATTAAAGGCATGCGCCACCATTGCCCGGCTACTTCAAGCCATTTTCCCACCTAACTTTAGATTACTGGTCTTGAAACGAGGAGTGAATACATTTTATATATCTGTAAAAGTACCCATCCCTACCCTGAATGCCTTGATCTACTTATAACTCCAAGTTGCAGTGGTCAGTGAAGATACTGGATGGTCACTGAATTTCTGAGCTTGGTTTTCTTTGTTAGTCTAGGTCCAGAGAAAGGTCAGTATTTACCAACACTGCTGACTTGAAAAGACTCTAACTTTGGGCTTTGTCCATTATGAAGACATGAGTACTGCTGTGCCTTCATTCTTTGTATGGACTTTCCCCCATCCACCCCTCAGAGAGGGTAGAGCTTCTCATGGGGAGTCAACAATGTCTAGCACTTGCTTTGAGTCAGGACCAAGGCCCTCCCCACTATGGATCCACATATGAGAGGACATGTGGTGCTTGTCTTTCTGAGTCTGGGCTACCTTGCTCAGTGTAGTTTTTCTGACTTGTATCTGTTTATACTCACAAATTTCATAATTTTATTTCTCTTTCCAGCTGGCAAAATTCCATTATGTATATGTATTACATTTTTATTATCCACTCATCAGTTGATGGACAGCTAGACTGATCCCATTTCCCAGCTATTGTAAACACAACAGCAATGAACATGGCTGACCACAATAGAATGCTTTCAGAGTACGCCCAGCAGGTGAAGCTGGGACAGACAGTTGTTCTATTTCTAGTGTTTTGAGGAACATCCACACTGTGTCAGTAGTGGCTGCACCAGTCTAAACTTCCATTAGCAGTCAGTAAGTGGTTCCTCTTCTGCACATCCTTGCCAGCATTTGCTGTTATCTCTTTTCTTGATGATAGTCATTGTGACAGGAGAGAGATGGAATCTCAAAGAAGTTTAAATTTCCATGTTCCTGGTGGCTAATACTGATAGCTTTCTAGTCTTCAGTTGCCATTTGTACTACTTTGGTGAACTCTCTGTTCAATTAGTCACCCATATGTGGGATAATGCTCTTGTCCCCTGTAAAGATTTGTCACTCATGTTAGTTTAAATAAAATACTGATTGGCCAGTATAGGCAGGGTGAGCAGACTAGGGGAGTACTAAGAAGAGGACAGGCAGAGTCAGTCACCAGCCAGATGCCGAGGAAGCAAGATGAGAATGCCTCACTGAGAAAAGGTACCAAGCCACGTGGCTGAACGTAGACAAGATTATGGGTTCATTTAAGTTGTAAGAGCTAGTTAAAAATAATCCTGAGCTAATAGGCCAAGCAGTTTATAATTAATGTAAGCTTCTGTGTGTTTCTTTGGGATTGAATGGCTGTGGGACCAAGTGGGACAGAAACTTGTCTACACCTATATTTGATTTATTATGTATACACTGTTCTGTCTGCATGTGTGCTTACAGACCAGAAGAGGGCACCAGATCTCATTACTGATGGTTATAAGGTACCATGTGGTTGCTGGGAATTGAACTCAGGACCTCTGGAAGAATAGTCAGTGCTCTTAACCTCTGAGCCGTCTCTCCAGCCCGTGTTACTTATTCTTTAAAGGTTTGCTAGAATTCTGCAGTAAATCTCTCTTGTCTTAAACGTTTTTAGTTGTGAGAGTTTTCATTATTTGTCAATCTCACTGCATATAAATCTCAATATTCATCTTATTTAATTTTGGTCATATTTATTTAGAAATTTATTCATTTTCTTTTGTTTTTCTAACTTAGTGGAATATAGGTTTTTACAGCATATTCTCATGATTTTCTAAATTCTGTTGATATCTATTGTAATGTTTCTCTTTTCACTATGATTTTAATTTGGGACTTCGCCCCACTTCTTTTGGTTACTTTGACTAAAGGTTTATCAATCTTGTTCGTGTTTGCAAAGAACTATCTTCATTTTATTGACATTTCTGTGTATCTTTTATTTTTATCTTATTAATCTCAGATCTGATCTTTATTATTCAATACCCTTTTTTCTGTTCAGTACACTTAGTGTTTTCATTATTACATGCCACGGAAGGTTTGTTTTATGCTTCTATCTACTGTGTTTTGTGTACTTTACATTTTAATGGGCGTTTCTTTCCTAAGATTTAGGAAATTTTCTTCTGTGATTTCATTGAAAGTATTTTATTTGCCTTTGGCTTGTATTTCTTCTTCTATGCCCATAATTCATAGTGTTAGACTTTTCATAGTGCCCCAAATGTCTTGCATGTTCCATTAATGAGTTTTAACATCTTATTTTCTTTGACTAAGTGATATAATTCCTTTATTTAGTCTTCAAGTTCTGACACTATATATCTAGTTGATTCATTCTATTTGTGAGACTTTGGTCTTTTTATTAGTATTACTGAATATTTCATTTTAATTTTTATTACAGTTTGAGTCATCTTCAGCATTTTTCTTTATCAAAGCAGAAACTATTAGTGTGGTCTTAATAACTTGACGAGTCACACTGTCTTAGTTTTTCATGTTGTTTATGTTTTTATGGTGGCGCCTGGTATCTGGAGTTAAACTGTTGGTGTGTCTTTTGTATTGATGTCTGTCTCTGCATTATTGATTATGTGTTTCCATCTCTACTTCCTGTTACCCTGACTTTGCTGGGTGGTGCTTGAAGCTCATTCTCGGGGCTAATCAATACTGATTCATGCCTGTCTTGGTTAGGGAAAAATGGCTGCTTCTGGTCTTATTAGCATGTCCTCACCAGGATATGTCGGTTCTCTCTGTAGTCCCTCAGAAGTAAGGTTAGATTGCCAGCTAAATGGAGGTGAGAGCAGCCAGTGAGGTGAGTAAGTGCTGAATACAGGCTCTAGGATCACCAGTGAGATTTTTATGAGTACAAATCCTATTTAGTTCCTGGTTGCTTTTGCTTAACACTTGGTGGTTTCAGGTATGAGACAACAAATGTGAAAAAGCTTCCCCCTGCTATTATCTGCTTGAGAGCCCCGTCTTAATTGTGCTGACATGGAGTGTGTATAGTAAAGAGTTTCTGAAATAGTTTAGGCAGGAGCAGTACATTTTTTGGATATGTTTGTCTAACATGGTTCCTTTATGTACTGAATCATATAGTGTTTTAGGTCCAATGACCACCTGCCAGTGGCCTGTGAGGAAACACCAAACAATACAGAGGTGACTTTTCCAGACAATAACAACTTACTCTTACCGGAGTCTAACCAAAGTTCCCATGAAGGAGGAAGATGAGAGCCTGTGTGTGTATATGGAACTATAGGAAGATGAGAGCCTGTGTGTGTATATGGAACTAGAGGCAACATGAAATCAAAGAACGCTTACAGAGATGTGTAGAGATGCTGTGACATGCAGTCCAGCCTTTAGGGTGTGCGATCAGAAATTTCATAGCAAAAGTATTATAAACAAAGCAGTTGACCGACATTTCTGGTGCATGCGCCAGGCTCTAGTCTTAAGTGCAAACCACTTGTTAATTTAAGTGCTTATTAATGCAAGCCCTCCACAAAGGCAACTGCTGCTATCATCACAATTTTATTGATGAGAGAAAGGAAGGAACAGGGTATTAAAATTTGGAAAATGCAGCTTCAGAAAAATTCTCCGATGGGGTACTGTATTGACTCCTGCTGAGCCTGAAGACTCATCTTATCCTCGAA
>NC_022017.1:21031756-21035474 GCF_000317375.1 Microtus ochrogaster | reverse complement strand
CTGATGGCTGATAGACCAAGAGGTAAAGAGCATGTCCCCACCTCTTCATCTTAATATTCTTGAAGATGGGACAGATACCCAAGAGAAAGATGCTTTGAATTAGGACTCTCAGCCATTTGGGACCATTCCTTCTTGACCCTCTCAGAAAGATTTTGAAGCCTGGAGGAGAGACGACTTCCCAGGAGAAACAGTTTCTGAGAAGCAACTACAATGTCAGGTTTGTGCTTACAGCTTCTCTGTTAACAGTCTGAGAGATAATCAAACCTATATGACCTAACAGCTAGACTAAGGCGTTTGAGTCTAGGTGATGCCTCTGTATCTACAGGGTCTTGAGTTTAAGTATCTTTGAAGGTATCTGTGCTAGTTTGTTTTCTTGTCAACTGGATACAAACTAGAGTCACCTAGAAAGGGAAACTCAATGGAGAAAATGCCTCCATTACATTTGCCTGTAGTTCACTTTCTTGATTGACAGTTGATGTGGGAGGGCTCAGCCCATTTTAAGTAGTGCTAACCATGGACAGGTGGTCCTGGCTTGTGTAAGATAGCAGGTTGAGCAAACCATAAGGAGCAAGTCGTAATCAGCACTCCTCCATGACCTCTGCTTCAGTTCTTGCCTCTAGGTTCCTGTCTTGAGCTCCTGTCCCTACTTCCCATCATGATGGACTACACTTGCAAGATGCAATAAACATTTCCTCCCTAAGTTGCTTCTGATCATGTTGCTTGTCACAGTAACAGAAAGCAACCTAGGATGGCATCTGAGATGTAATGGAGCCTTGAACCTGGGAAAGTTGTGCACAGGGGTCTCAGTAAGTTTTAAGTAGCACCACATAGAAATCTTTACTTTGGTCAGAGGACTGTGTCCCTCTTTGTAATACAGAGAAAGGCACTCCATTAAAGCATGAGTTATAAATAGTTCAGTACCATGTGAGAAAATCTACGCTCTCTCTGTCCTTCGGAACATGCGCCTGACGCCGCATGCCCACACAAACGCAAAAGTGTATCTGCAAACGGAAAGTGTTGCAATGTTAGAAGCACTGTTAAGAAAAGAAGAAATAAAGTATGAAAACTACAGACAGCCAGAGACAGCCAAAGAGCAGCCTGGAACGGCAACGTTGTTTGCCTACAGTGGGGACTCTGAGAATGCCCCTTTGCACGAGGGTATCTCATGAGGGAGGCACTTTGGAAGAAGGTAAGTCCTCTGGGTTATAAAAGAGGCTGCTATACGGCCGACAGACTGCATTCTCTCTGCATCTACTCTTTGTAGGGAAGAACTTGTTCTAAAAATCACAATAACTGGAAATTTGATATCCAAGGTGCGTTATTTTACATTTCCCTCCAGGTGGCAGTCTTGGACATCTTTTCTAGTGGGTCAGTCAGAGACATTTTAAATCATTCTGTTAATTGTCATGTATGTTAATGTTTTTTTCAGTACAAGTTGAACCAGATAATCATAGTTACTTTTTATTTGCCATAATTAAGAATATATTGAATCATTTATAATTCCTGGAGTTTATATGTAGTTCTATCATAGAATTCTATGATTATTGTTATTATTATTTGCCTCATTGATTGAAAAAAAATCAAACACACTTAGACACTGGTTGCAGACAGCATTATGGAACATTGAACGATGGGGTTCCAATCATCAGGTATAAGAGAATAACAGCCTCAGCCTTTAGCGTTGACCCTTGCTTTAGAAGGGTAGATTTCAGCTGTTACCAGACACTTGGGGCATTTTAAGTGCTTCATACACTGACTTTCTTAGCAAATGGTTTGTGTGTGTGTGTGTGTGTCTATAATATGTTTTGCATATATATTTACATATAGTCCCAAAGTACCAGGAAGTTGTTAGACATTTAAAATCTGTCTTTAATCTTCTAATAATAATCTTTGTGCTTAAGTTGGGGCTGTTTCTCTGTTCCAAACTAGCAGCCTTTTCTGGGAACATGGGACCAAGTTGTACTCTTGTGGTAAGTAGCACCCTGTAAGTCTACTATAATTGAAATGATGAATTTGTTTTTGACATGTCTTTTGGAGTCTCTTTACAAATTATTTCAAAATTCTAAAGTCAGACACGGGGTGACAAATAAAATCCATTTGTTTCTCCTAGAGATATATCCTTCCCCTTTCTTCTCCTGTGATTCCTTCCTTCCTACTTCATTTTCTTTAGTCTATCCAATGCCACCATTCTTTCTTCTCCAATATCAGAGGATCCATGGGCAAAGGCCTGGTAGCAATAAGCTGGTGCTGCACTGAGGCCCAGGAAGCTGGAAGCTGTGTATGAGCACACAGTCTGCTTCACCTAGTTGCTTCTCTGTTTCAGGGAAGATCTAGTGGTTTTAAATAATGGAAAAATAACTCCAACTTAAACACAAGCAAAACAAGGAAGATATTAGAATATCAGTAACACAATTTTAATAACCTCGCACCTTGCTGGCATCTCATGTCTAGACCTGGCTCTCAGCATGGTTTCCCTACCTTAGTCTTTGTTTCTCTTTGCCAGGTTGAGCCTCTTGCTGTAGCAGTTGTGGCCAGCAGGGGACCTGTACCCATATCATATCTATAGCTATCATCGAAGATAGAAAGTTAAGGATGGAGGCTTATCTATCCTCTGCCTTTGATTATGCTGAATCCAGAGCACATGACATTATAGATGGAAGTTTTTCCATCCTGACTGTTCCGGTACCTGCTTCGAAATCACCACACAGAGACTTATGTTAATTATAAATGCTTGACTAATAGCTCAGGCTTATTACTAGCTAGCTCTTATATTTAAATTAACCCATTTCTATTTAATCTATGTATTGCCATGTTGCTCATGGCGTTACCTGTCCTTTAGTATATCTTGCTTTTGGGGCGACTATCTGGTGTCTCCTGACTCTTCCCTCCTTCCCATCATTCTCACTTTGACTTTCCCACCTAACTTCTTGCCAAGCTACTGGGCTGTCAGCTTTTTATTAACCAATGAGAGTAATACATATTCCTAGTGTAGAAAAGGATTGTTTCACATCAGGAAGCTTACTAACATCAATAAGTATGAATGCCAGCTCCTTCTGTACTGGTTTTCATTATTAACTAACTTAGTTTGCACAGGAACTACGTGAGACAATTATATAAAGAAGACATAATCTCATAATTATGAGAAAAAACAGAGAAGCTCTTCAAATGCTAAGTGCTAGATCCAGGTTCAATTTAGGGAAGTTTGCCATGGAAATGATAGAGAACATGTGGGTTCTGGCGCTAGGGACACACGGAGAAGACTATCCCCAATTTTTTACATAGCCCCATCCCAGGAAAAGGCAATCAGTGGTGTAAAACATCACTTTATAAGCTACAGCTCTGGAAAAGTCATGAATCTGAAATACCTTCATAGTGGTTTGTAACCTTCCTAATGATGTAACCCTTTAATATGGTTCCTCATGTTGTGGTGGCCCATAAAATTATTTTTGTTGATACTACATAACTGCAATTTTGCTACTGCTACGAATTGTACTACAAATATAAGTGTTTCCCCATGGTCTTGGGTGATCCTGTGAAAAGGTCATTCCACCTTAAGGTGGTTGTGACCCACAGATTGAGAACTGCTGGTTTATAGTTCTGGCAACTTTTTGGCAGTGTTTTATCAGGAATATTTTTTTTAATTATTCATTTAAACTCTGAGTGTGAGCAGGGGTGTGTGTGCACATATGTGTATATGTCCATAGAGATGTCAGTTCCC
>NC_022017.1:21028154-21031611 GCF_000317375.1 Microtus ochrogaster | reverse complement strand
GCTATGTGTATATGTCCATGGAGATGTCAGTTCCCCTAAAGCTATGTGTATATGTCCATAGAGATGTCAGTTCCCCTAAAGCTATGTGTATATGTTCATGGAGATGTCACTTTCCCTAAAGCTATGTGTATATGTCCATAGGGATGTCAGTTTCCCTGAAGCAGGAATTACAGGCAGTTAGGAGAACTGAGCTCTGGTCTTCTGCAAGGGCAGCAAGTTCTCTCAACTGCTAAGCCATCTCTCTAATCTATCCATTCAAGATTTGGAAAACAGTTAGCTTCAGGACCTTCTAGCTATCTAGAGTAAAAAAGAATCAAATTGATGTGAAGAAAAGGTCTTAAAATCATCTTAGATTTGGGATATAGCGATGGCTCAGTGATTAAGAGCACTTGCTGCTCTTCCAGAGACTCAAAAGTAACTGCCAGTGCCCAGGTCAGGTGGCTCACAACTTCCTGTAGCTTCATCTCCAGGTGATCATGACCGCTTTTATTCCCTGCAGGCACCCACATAGGTGCATACTCACACACATTTTAAAAATGTATGTGGAATCCTTATGATTAGTCTTGTGTGAGCTTTGTATTGTTTCTTTTTTTAAATATGGGCAACAGTTACCAAGTTCACAAAAAATATTTAATTTATGGTTGTTTTTAAAAAATACCATGAATACTTTGTACAAGTAGTACAAATTAATGAATTGGTTGTAATGAAAGCCTGTAATGATTTATGGATTACAGACTGTGGAAAAGTTCTTTGAATTGTGGAGCGACATGATTGTGAAGTATTTTCTAAAGTGTGGTAGGCAGAGCAAGCTAAATTCCTATTAGTGATTCTCCTCTTTCATTTCTTTCCTGCCATTAATTCTAAATTCCTATTAGTGATTCTCCTCTTTCTCTCATTTCTTTCCTGCCATTAATTCTTGAACTGATGATGCATGTCTTCATGTGAATTTTACAGCACATCAAGCTCTTTTGTGACCAGTGATGAGGCTGGAAGGGGATTATTACTAGTTAATGACTGTTTCACTTACCTCTTGGGATCAAGCCCAGGAACAATTTTTTTCCCCTGACCCAGTTGGTACCCAAGTACAAAACCTGTCATTTCTCTCAGAATTCCAGCCACAAGCAGAGACAGGAAGCCGGTGCTGATGTCTCTAGAGTGAATGTTTGTCTGCGGACATTTCTTACCTGTAGCTTCCAGCAGCTTCACTCTTGAATTTTATATAAAGATGCTGGTTGAGAAAGCCAGATGGAGCCATATTCAGAAGAGATAATTTGCTAGCTAAACCAGCAACACATAAAGCACAGTGGTTAATTTTGGCTCTCAATTTTGATTGGATTGGGGAATGTCTAGGAGAAAGCACACTTATGGGTCTGTGGGGGAAAATTTAGAGATGATTACCTGAGCTGAAACGACCTGCCCTAATCTGGGCAGCACTGTGAAGAGGCTGCGGCTTCTGTTGAATGGAAAACAGTAGAGGTAAGAAGATCGTCAAACTGCTTTCTTCCTCTCTTTTCATCCTGCCCAACATGATTCGAATATCTGCTGCCAGGGTTTCTGCCATGATATTCTGCCTTGCCTCCGGCCTGGATGAACTCAACCAATTTAGGGCTCAAACCTCTGGAACCATGAACTAGAACAGAACTTTCTTCCTTGAAGTCTATTTTTTGTCCTATAGGCATTTACACAAAAACAGAAAAAAAAATTGACAAAATTACATAGAATACTAAAGAACAGGATTTAAGGGATACATCTTGAGATATTTCCTGTACAGAAAATGTTCTTATTTCTCTCATGGCTTATAGATCACTTAAGATCAAGCATGTTGAATGTTGATGATTTCTTTAAGAAGAGAGAGAAGAATAATTAACTGAGTAACATCTGTAGGTTAGAATGTCACCCATTCATTCAATACATTTCCTGTTTAGGAATGGAGCAGAACCATGAGCTGAGGGGCTGGAGAAAATTGCCTGGTTTGGACAGTAACAGTCTAGTAAAGAGGCAGGTGGTAACTATGGAAACAAGGTTAAGTCAGAGGGTAATAAGTTCAACGAAGAAAAACTTTTAAGTGAAGTTGTCTTTTAAAAAAGGTTTAGAAGGGACCCTGGGAGAGAGAGAAAGGAGTCTCTGGGGGTGTGGGACATTGAATAATTAGAATGGAACACATTTCTTAGAGTAAGTTTAAGGATAATCTTGTATAAGTGATCTTGTCCAGTAGACAAAAGCCCCAGATACAAAGGATGGCATTGGGACACAGCATTTCCTGCAATCCTTATTAATTTCTACAAAAAGTTTTATACACTTAAACATGTAGTAAAACTGAAAACCATAACAGGTAACTTGTTTGGCTCTAAGGGAAGTTGCCAGTTGTATCACAAAAACCATAGTTCTGCTATTTGAAGGGATCTAAAGCTCAGCTTCAATGTACAAGTAATGAATTAAAAAGGGAAACGGATATTCCCGTCCGTCCCAACCACAGGAAATCTGAATGATGCTGCTAACTCATTTTCTTTCTCCAAGAAGCATGCAGCAGAAGGTATACTCTTTATTAATGCACTCTGTAGATATTTGTGTGTCTACAGTATAATTATATGATTTATGTTCAAGAATAAGAATACAGAACTTAATAATATCAATCTGTTTTCTTTCAAGGAACTGATAGTGGTTTCGCTGATAGGCTTTTTATTGATTCTAACCATATAGTATGTTCTGGCAAGTGGTTACATGGAAGACCTTAATTCATATGAAAATCTCATGGTTGGTTGGCAATTGCCTTCAGAGTTTATTATCTGATTGGTATTTATTTATTTATTGTCTGATAAGTACTGAGCACCCTTTTCTCTTTTGACTGTGAGAGGAAAGGCATTTTTGGCATCTTTATTTATTTTCAGAATAAAGCAGAAATTGACAAGGCCCTGATTTATGATGCCCTGAGTTGTTGCTGAATATTTGTTTACCTTGTAAAGATGTGTCTTTGTGAAGGCATGCTCTGATTGGCTTAATAGAGAGCTGAATGGCCAATAGCTAAATGGGATTTCTGGGGAAAGAGAGGAAGAAGAGATGAACTGAGGTGTGTGGGAGATGATGTGAGAAGGTGGACATACAGAGTAAAAGAAAGGTAGAAAGCCACGTGTAGATTAATAGAAGAAGATTAAGTTAGACGGGCTAATGGGACAAGCCTAAACTAAGGCAAAACTGTTATAATTAGTAATAAGTCTCTGTCATTATTTGGAAGCTTGTGGCCCAAAGGAAAGTCTGACTACACCAAGGTATTTTATTTCAGTCTCTGACCTCTGGTAACTCTGAGAGCTTACTTGTGTAGATCCACTACTGTCATTTTTTTTTTTTTTTACAGTGTTCCTGACTTATCTTCTTAATGATTAGTGGGCATATAGAACAATGGAGGATTAAACTGTTGATTGCCTTGGCAGGTTACTTAGTCTAGGGTTAGTAACCCGCC
>NC_022017.1:21001294-21027585 GCF_000317375.1 Microtus ochrogaster | reverse complement strand
TCGTGTCTGGGCTCTAAGATATCAATAAGAATCTGTAAATACTTAGTAATAAGTTTTGTTGACTTGAAAGATAACTGCTTTTATACATTATTCTGTTAAAGCTTTCACAGTTTTTAGAACATTACACTATATTTTAATTTCTTAGGTGCTTTTGCTAGGAAACATGGACACTGAATGATTTAGGTCTTGTGGTATTATTGTATGAAGATTTAGGCTTAAAATTGTTTGAGAAAGTATTGTTGGCATTGCAGGGGACCACACTTTCACCACAACAAAAATGGCTGACATTTCGGGTAAGATTAAGAGGCAAATGCACAGAATCAGGAAAGTGGCAGGACAGTGGTAATTTGGATGCAAAAGAAAAATGTCGGGTGTGGTGGAACATGCCAGAAATTGAAGTGTAGACATCAAGGGGTTAGGAACTTGATTAAGAAGTCTCTTTGTCTCCAGGACATGCCCTCTCTGCAGAAATGGAACGGGAGCTCAGTGTTGCCTGCATCAGTCAAAGGGTAGACTAGAATTAGACTTATGCAGCTTCTGTCTTCTCATGTTTACAATTTAATTTTATAACCTCAGCCACATGTCTCATCTTCTCATTTTACACTTAAAATAAAGAAGAAACCAAAGCAAAGCAGGCAAGTTCCTTCAGAAATGTAATTGAATTCAAGAAGTTTCTTTTATGCAGTTTTATAATATGACTCTTTGGGGAATTATTAAGGACACCAGATGTTCCGGAATGTTCCAAGACTCTAAAATGAAATTATTGTTCAGGGTCAGGACTATGCCACCACACCACAATTTACTTCAAAATTAAAATTACTAGGTAGGATTTAATTTCCTCCTCAGAAGGACAATAACCTTTTGATGAATCAGACATGGCTATTTATGCTTCCCATAAATAAGACAGTCCCCCAAACCACAAAGTGCTCACCTAGGAAAGCTATATTTGAAAAAACAGAGGAAGAAAAGAACAGCTGTTTTGCTCTATGTAAAGGGACATGGACAGATGTTGAGTGGCAGCAAGACTGGCAGTGAGCAGGGGCAGGAGATACGGTGCATAAAGAGGAACAGAATGATCATGAGAACATGAGAATTTTTGCCTATATAATGAACAAATGAAAGAATGAATGCATCATAAAAGTAACTAGGATTCAACTCCCCCACCTCTTAACCCAGTATCTTTACCTACTGTGTGACAACTTTGTAGCGTACTTTTAGAAACCTATTGGGGGTGGTAGCTGAGAAGAGCTAAGGGAAGTACAGAGGGAAAAGATGTTGTTTTCTTTGTCACTTCCTAGCTCTTGTAAACTGGATTTTGAGTTGACAGTGCAAACATTTGTAAGTGAAAACTGGGCAGTGCTATCTTTTTCTTCACCGAGTTAAGGCATTATAGTCTACCAAACTGCTAATTCTTGGCAAGGAGCCTGAGAGGATGGCAAGGCTCTTAGATCCTCTCAGAGGCCAACAATAGTTCGTTTTGCTAGGGGATTATCCAATGAGAAGTGGATATAAGATTCTGAAGTTTTTAGTATTTCTGTGACAGTCCTGTCTAGGCAGCTGAAACATCTCCCAGGCAGCCAGGCTGTAGCTAGTAAGCATTATTGCACTTAGACCTGGTTTGAGTGTGAAGTTCCTCAGTTCTCCAAGGGGCAGCCAGAGGCAGCACATCTTACATCTACAACCACCTACTGTCAACAACAGCTGTGAATTATTCCTGTTCGCGCTCTAGCAAAGGCATCCCATGAGTTCATGCCATGCCCTGTGTCAGTCCTACATTTTTCAAGATGTTTTCACCTCTTTGATCCTATGGATTCATGAGAGCTGAGGGATGGAGGAGACTGCAGATGTCATGACCTCCCTTGTAACAAGAGGGCAAATTGAATCCAAAAGATAAAGTAACCGCTTTGTCTAATTCAAAGAGCCACTAAGCTGAAGCCCTTATTCAACTTTCCTGCCTCGGAATCCAGTACTGATTTCTATAACATGGCAGTCTAAGAGCTTATATCATCGACTCCTACTATGTTGTTGTTCTTGGTCAGGTTGTATTAGTTTCATGCTGTGTGGATTAAGGATGACTTTACTCAAAATTTAATATTCATAACTATGGCATGATGCAACTTACATTAAATACAATGATTTACTTGAGTTGATACAGCCAAAATCTGCTAAAATATAAAATAGCATTTGTTTGTCTTTGTATATTTATTTTTGTGTCTAACAGTAGTATCATCTTCATATTCCTTGTTCTACACACTGAAAAATCATATAAGCAGAAAAACTAGGGTTATCATCAATGCTATGACATAGTTAAAATTCCAACTGAGACTTCATGAGATTTGTGACAACTTGGAATCCAAAGATGATTTCCTTTGTGTACTCTTTCCAAAGGGTGCACACCGATGAAGGCTCTGTCAAGTCTGACGAGAAAATGTTCCAAATACCATGCCAATCTTCCTATTTCATTATGGGGAAAAAAGCACATTTATAGCTAAATTCAATTTTACTGAAAGAGAAATAGCAACATTTAGGCCGAGTTCTAACTCTTTGTGATCACAAGTAGCCAAAGTAATTCTTTGTTAAAAAAGAGTACCTGATCGTAAATAATAATACAGAGACAGAGGCAGCATGGCATTGGCACAGAAAGAGGCAGTTATTCCAAAGGAACAGACTAGAAGATGCAGAAATAAATCCACATATCTATCACTACCTAATTTTAAAGAAATTATATTAGCATTTGTTAACTGCATATAATAGTGTATTTCATTATGGTATTCTTATGCATGTATGTTCTTTGGTCATGCTTTCCACCACACATTCAACCAATGGTCCTCTTGTGTCTTGCTGGTCCCACTTCCACTGTCATGTCCTTTTGCACATGTATGTGTCTTGTGTTCTGATGCCATGGAGAGACATCATGACCACAGCAACTATTATAAAGGAAAGTATTTACCTGGCGACTTGCTTACAGTTTTGAGGATTAGTCTATTATCAGCACCTTGGGAAGCATGGCCGCATGCTGGCAGACGTAGTGCTGGAAAAGGGCCTGAGAGTTCTACATCTAGATCCACAGGCAGCAGGAAGAGAGGGAGCCTCTGTGCCTGGCTTGGGCTTCTGAAACCTCAAAGCCCACCCCAGTAGCACACTTCTTTCAGTAAGGCCACACCTATCCCAACACTTCTAATCTCTCAAAGTGATGTGACTCTCTGACTCACCATTCAAATACATGAGCCCACGGAGCCGTGCTCATTCAGACCATCACAGTAAGTGACCCACTGAGTTTAATTAGGTTTGTTTACAAAAGTATGGGTGGGGGTAGCTATAGCATCACAGAACAACTTTGCATTGTCTACACCACTGGGAAAAAATGTCTCTACATCTATCAGCAACCATTGAATGCACTTATATCCCCGGGCTTGGAAAAGGCTTCATGATCCCATTGTCCTCTAGGATGGAGTATTGATGAGCCCAATCTTGTGTGTATCTTCTGCCGATAACCGCCATTGCAGAGAGCCCAAGAGTACACGGGCTATGCCCAGAAATGAGATGTTCCACAGCACTTCAGCTGCCCGCTGGCTCTCACATTCTTTCTACGCCCACTTCTGTGATGTTCTCTGAGCCCTGAGGGGGTGATATATATGTTCTATTTAGGGTTCATCTTTCAACACTCAGTTCATCTCAGCACATAGAGCCATAATGAGTTTATCAAGTGACCACTGTACACAGAATGCTTCTCTGACTAAGTGTGAGAGCAACATTGACCTGTGGGAATAAATAAAAACACTTAGAAGGTGATTTGACAGGCATATTTGTCCAGTTAGCAGAATAGAATCAGCCATTTCCCCACTGGGATCTGTGAACTTCCTAGCCATGATTTGTTCCAGATGTGAAGGCCTGAAATCCAATCAGAGAGCAGTCTGTTACCCCAATAACAGACATTTATTTGACTATTGCACAAAAACGTACTCTACGTGGCCCCTCAGGAGTGTGGAATGCAGGGTCCACAGCTGAGGGAGATTGCTGATGGCAATTCTCTAGCAGCCTGCACGGCACATTCTGGCCCTGGAGAACTAGCCAGTTTCCAGTCTGACACAAATATTTGAAAAAGAATTAAAACAAATAGTGTGTGTGGGGGAGGAGGGCCTATTCAACAAACTGGATATTCACCTGTAGAAGAATAGAGATCCGTAGGCTTGTCTCATCAGTTTGTAGTGGACCAAGACCTTAATTCCAAGCCTGAAATACTGAAACGGATAGAAGGTAGCATAAGGAATAGACGTTGTGATACAGGCATATACGAACACTGGCTGACCAGTACCCAGGGAAGAAGTAGTAAATTGAACTACGTGAGATTGGAAAGGTTATGCACAGCAAAGGAAGCTCAGTAGAGCAAAGAAACAGCCTATAAATGGAGAAAATCTTTGCCAGTAACTCTTCAGAAAGGATTCATTTTTTAAAAAGTAACTAGGCTATATTTTTTTAAACTACAAAAAGTAATTTGTCAGTCAACAAACAGAATAATGAAATGAATGGGCAGTTCTCACGAGAAAAAAACATAACCAATAAATATACTAAAAAGTGTTCAGCAGGCTGGGAAGTGGTAGTGCACACCTTTAATCCCAGCATTCTGGAGGCAGAGGCAGGTCGATCTCTGAGTTTGAGGCTAGCCTGGTCTACAGAACGAGCTCTAGGACAGGCTCCAAAAGCTACAGAGAAGCCCTGTCTTGGAGAACACAACAAAACAACACAATATGATACAATACAAAAAAGTATTCACCAGTCTTATCCATCAGAAAAAGTCATACTAAGCCTGAAATCACACCATCTCAATGAGAATGGTTTGATGAAAATGGCTATCATCAAGAACAGTTACAACAGCCATGTTGGTGAGAATGTGGGGAAAGGGGAACCCCCTCATGCTCTACTGAAGGTCTTGGGCAAGTCACTATGAGAATCTGTGTGGTATTTTCTTTGAAAATTAATTATAGCTTTCATACGACCAGGTCTAGACATGTCGCCAAGGAATGCTGCATTTCACCACAGAGACACTTGCACATCCCTATTTAAAGCGTCATTATTCACAACAACAAAGAAATCTCAGCCATCCTAGGGATCCATCAGTAAATATATGGGTAGTGAAAAATGCAATATATTTTGCATGTATACAATGAGATTTTATTTATCTGTAAATAAAAATGAAATTCTGAATCTTCAGTGAAATGGATGGAACCGAAATACGTAAGTGAGGTAATTCAGTCTCAGGAAAAGAAACACTGATTTTATTTTAATTTCTTTTATTTTGTGTGCACATCTCTACATGGAAATGAGGAAGGTGTGTGTCGGGAAATCAGAAATAGGTCCATGAGAGGGGAAAAATTACTTTCAACAGAAAACATTTTAGCAAATGCTATCTAGGCGACATTTAGGTAAACATTTCCAGAAGGTGTAACTGGAATGCAGATTTGTAATACTGCTCTTTGACCACTGACTGGCACCAGATATCAAGGTTCTCTTCTCAATGTGTTCCGAGCTCTGCTGTCTACCCCCAGCTATTCCCAGCCATTCCATAGTTTCAGCTGTCACCCACTCAGTGAAATCTGAGGCCTGCGGAAGCTTTCCATGTAGAAGTCTCTTAAATACAGTGCCTTGAATTCACCGTGTCTGAAAGCAAAACAGTATTTGTTCCTAAGTAAGCATTTCCCTAACGGTGCTCTGCACTAATCCTGCCTCCAGGTGAGGCAGAAGACGAAAGAGGATTCCTAAGCTGCACCAAGAGGGCTTTGGAAGAACTCTCTCTGCATGCTCTGCTCCATTGAACGAGAATGTTTCCCGAGGGAGAAAGTAGAAAGCCCTTGAATTCGGCGGGGTTAATTTTCTATCCCGTTTGGCAAATTCGCTTGACATTAAGTTGAGAGTGATTTCTACCTCCTGCTCACTTGCTCCTATAGCTTGTCATCAGTGCAATAGGCCAGCTGGATAACTTGCAAAAAGAGTCATGAGAGCTAGAGTTAGGGGGCATTGACTGGTGTTTTAAGATTAAAACCTCACGTTTCTTGTTTTTTGTTTTCTCTAGACTAGTCGTTTAAACTGACTTGGCTAAAGGATATTTCAATTGCAGTGTTTACGTTTTTGGTACTGAAGCAGTTTCGGTTCATAGTTTTGGGTTTCATGCTGTAACCACTTGTTTTACCATGTGTGGGCTGTGGTGAAGCCAAGCTTTGTGGTGAGGATGGTCAGAAAGCAGCAAGACAGAGAGAGACAGGAGGGGCCAGAGAAAATCTGTGCCAGGCCTCAGGACTTTGCCCTCCCCGTTACCAAGTTGCTCCAGATAGGTCCCATATCCCACAGTCTCCAGCTCTTCTCCAAACAGTGCTGATAACCGGGGACAAAGCTGTCAACACATGAGTATATGGAGGTCATTTCATGTTCAAATTATACCATTGCATGAAAAGGTTTAAAGAATCATAGTCTTGGGCACTGTTTCTTTTGGAAGCCCCACTGGAAGTTTTATAAAAACTTTAAACTATAATAATACTATACTGATGAAATACCTTGCCAACAATTTGTATGTATGTATGTATGTATGTATGTATGTATGTATGTATGTATTTATTTATTTATTTATTTATTTATTTATTTGAGACAGGGTTTCTCTGTGTAGCTCTGATTATCCTGGAACTTGCTCTGCAGACCACGTTGGCCTCGGACTTAGAGATCTGCCTGTCTCTGCCTCCAAGTGCTGGAGTTAAAGGGATGCGCCACTTCTGCCTGGCTAGAGTTTATATATATTTTACAGACAAGCTTTCTGACAATAACAAGATAGAGCTTAGAAACAAGTTAGTGTGATGCAGAATTCAACAACAGAAAGTGCCAAATATAAAGAAGAAAAGGCCATCACTGGAAAGGACAAAAATAGTGACAACGGCATAGGCATATTAGTGACACTGTGCTTTAAGATAGCATTTCGAGAAAAGTATTCTACCAGGAACACTTTTCTTGTACAATGCCAGGAGGCATAACTTGTTTAGATCTACATGTGGGCAGACCCACTAGAGTTGCAATACATGGCAGTACTGTCACTGGCTTGCCCAGAAATAAACCTGTCCCATTTGGGAGATAAGATCATCTGCAGATGTCCAGTGCTTCTTGCTGTCAAAGCAGGAGGCCATTAGCTCTGTAATCAAATCAACAGACACCCATGCTTTGATTCTAGAACCGCTAAACAATCTTCTGAGTCTAATTTGTCTTGCTATGTATCTTCCTACAGAGATTAAAATATGACAGCCAGAAAAATGAGCATCTATTACTTGACAATTCATTCATTTAACATGAAACCAACCTTCTGGTATAATACACTCATATGTATGCCTTAAGTTATGTTATGAAAATAAATATTTCATAATTTCATACCATATAAGGCATAAGCCAGACTAATTTTGAATTATGAAATCAAATACATGACTGAGAAGATTTTGAACATATAGCAGAATTTAATGGAAATTCGTAAGGGTTTACTATGGGCAAAACCCAGTACTGAAGTCATCTGAACACTTTTACGTTTTAAGTTAGTAAATTTTAATTTACTACCATTTCAGGCAGTCTGGCTCCTCTCACAAATCCTTATAGTCTTTATGGAGGGTGCATTTTTGTCCCTTCCATTGGAGAAGAGATTTACATGGCAAATCCACAGTAGGAATTCCAATTTTTCTGAGTTTTAAAATTCATTTAGCAGCCTTAACAGACATCAAATGTCTCCATCTTACGCTCAGTAGGTCATCTTCTGATTTATAAGTCAGCCTACCAATCCAGTAAACTGTGGCACCTCTGTTAGGGGTGGGACCTTCAATGAGAAATCCATGTCAATAAATTTAGCCTGACCTGGTTCTGTATTCCTTTTTATATTGCCCTACAACCTTTCAATCTATTTTACATAATCCCCGAACTGTTTGTAACAATTAGGAAATTCAAGAAATTTTTTAGGTGTGCTGCTTACCTCCCCATGGGGCTCACTGTCTATGTCAACATTTGTAGCCTGAACAGACTACATCCCGGTTCTAGGACAAGAGGCAAATGTAGGCAATGTAAGTAGTCCCTGATTGCGTCAGTCTTCATTGCCATACCCTTCACAGGAGGTTACTGGTGGTGATCCCACTGGTATTGCAGGATTAATTCGCTTATCAAAGTCAAGATGACACTACTGCCAGGGTGTGGGTTGACATTCCTCCACCATTATGTGTGTGAAACAGTTTCCTCATATGAAACAAAGCCAAAATAATCCGAGAATTCAGTGTCATGGGACCCACCTGAAGGTCACTCCACACATCTCTACTCTGTTTTAAGGTTCTACTTTTTCCCAATTGGTACCTCGTTGTTTCAACTGCGCATATTTTTCAAGGCTAGGACTTAAGCTTGTATTAAGAGTAGATGATTAAATGATGGGGGCTTGAGTTTGGTTCTTGACAACCCCAGCTCTATGATTGCTTGTGAAATATTCTCTTAGAGCACAGTTGGAAGACTTCAGTTTTTAAACGAATCTTTAACTGGGGATGGAAAATTACATCTCTGGGCTTTTTTGTTTGTTTTTTGTTGTAGGTGTTGCACACACACACATTCAACAAATTGTTTGCTTCTCACAACCAGGAATGTTAAACACATCTATTTGACATAGTTTTAAAGCTTTCTACACCACGGATTATTGGTGTTTTCCATAATACCAGGAATAGACTTTGCAACTTAAGGTTAATGACAATCAGAGGCCAGCTCCTGACAGAGCCAAGCTCAGTACAAAAATTCGTCTTTACAACTTTATAATGTTTCTCTAGAACCACTCCTTGTACTCCAATCTTTATTAGTCTGTCTAGAAGAACATACACTATTATAGTTTTATATATATATATATACAATATGAGATGATTTGTTAGAACTGCTAACAGTATTTAGGGTTAAGTAGTACTATGGTGACCATTTACTGTCTGTAGAGGCTAAATATCTGATATAGACATAAGAATTTGGATGTATCAACATCCCCAATCTGCTGCTTAAGTCCTGGAAGATTCTTGGAGAGATTCCAGTCTCCCATCCACTTTAGAAGGCAAGTCATAGTTTGATGTCAGTGAGGGACCAAAGCATCAGTAACAGCAATGCAGACATACTCTAACAAGAAGTGAAGGAAGGCAGAACAGCAAAGCAATATTGATTTTTTTTTTCCCTTAGATTTTTTAGTGACTGAGATGCCCCCAGGATTGCCCCACCCAACCTAGGGGAAGAGCTTCTTACTTAATCCTTCCCAGAAACACCTTCACAGATCTGTATAGATCAAATTGTCAATCAAGCTTAGCCATTGGTAGGTTTAAAGAAAGACATATGAAGTAACTAAGTGTTAATAATAGCACGGATGAGCTAGCTTTGGTTATTTTGAAACCTCTTTGAGAGAATGTACGAGAGTCTCCAACCACACATTTTGTGAGGTGAAAATGATTCCTGTCATGTCTGCTGGCCAGGAAGCCACATCTCATTGTATCAATGGCAGGACTAACCAGAGAAACAGATGTGGCCACTTAAATCTAAAAAGTAGACTCATTAATTTTGGGCCAAAGAAACTAATACACAGAGAAGCATTTTCTTCATCCTTGGTTAAAGAGATCACTTGTTCAGAGTAACTATAATTTCCCTGATGTTTGTGAATAGTTCATGAGTCATGGCCAAAGCCCAATCACCTGCATATTCCTATTTTAAACCCTTTGAAACTACTTACCTTCATGTTCGGGAATTTCTCTGGAATCTTGAAATAGATCTAACACATGTATCACCGTGTTTATTTTGGAGAGTAAAACTATATTATGGTTGGAGAGCAAAGAGCTGCCAAATTACTAAAATAAAATAACTGCATTGCAAAGGTTTGTATTCAAATTGAAACTTACAAGCTGCAGAGAGAAAAGATTAGAATTTCATTTGCCTATCGTGGACCTATTACACAACCAAACTCCTCGTGTCCTTGTTTGACAATAAATGAACAAATTAACAACTGATTAGAGATCCATTCCAGAGAAGAGCTGAAGATAACATGCTTAAGCTTAGAGATCTCAACTAATTAAATGTTTGCACAATCTGAGGTAAAAAATAAATTGAGAACTTTCCAAGACTTTTGAAAGTTTTTTTTTTAAGTAATAAAGAATGTCTACTGTGCGGTTTATTGGCTAATAAAAAGGAAAAGTACTGTCTATAAGTTCACTTCAAAGTAAAGTGCGGGGAGTAGCATGGGCAAGAAAATTGAATTGCCATGTAAGACCATCACAATCAATCTACAAGCGAATACAATCTCCGTTAAAACCTCAAATGGCCTGCCTTGAATAAATTATCAGATGAAAGATAAAATTCTTATGAAAATTCATAAAACTTGAGAGAAAATTTAAGAGTTTGCTAAAATAGTTTCTGAAAAGAACAAATCCGAAGAACTCAGACTTTATTTAATTTCAGTCTTACTAGGAAGGTATAGTAATTGATACATTGTATCAATGGCATGAGCAGAACTGTGTATTCATGAATTAATGTGTGAGGCTTGGGCATACACTGCTACGTTTGTATTCAATTGATTTGGCAATTCAATTCAAGAGAATGTAATTCAAAAAATTGCCCATGCTTATAATCACTGGACTAGGTCTAGGCAAGGGGAGCAGGAGTTCAAGACCATCATCAACTATATAGTATGTTGAAGACCAGTCTGGGATGCATGAGAGCCTATCTCAAACAAACAAACAATAAAATCTGCTGGGGTAACTAGGGAAGCACCTATTAAAGTATGAAGTAATAACTATACTTTGTGTTATATAAAAATAACTTAAGAGGGTTGGCAAGATGACTCGACAGTTCCTTGCCCCCAAGCCAAATAACTCGAATCCCATCTATAGACACCACATGCTGGGCTAAGAGAATTGACTCCCACAGTTGCTGTCTGACTTCCATCTGGCATATGTGTACAGTGTCATGTGTGTGTATGCTCATACACACACAAATACATAAATGTAAATTTAAAAAATCAAAAGGGATCAACCCAAAGAAAAAAAACCAGAACTGTTCAAGTACAGTTGCTCTGAAAAATCGTTAGAGCAGTTCTTCAGAGGATTAACTGTGGGGCTGGTGTGGTGACCCATCAATTGAGGGCTGCTGTTGGGAAGAACCTGAGCTCAATTACCAACACCCATATGGCGCAGCTCTTAACCACCAGGAGCTGCCTTTTCCTGGCCTCCACAGGCACTGTACTTACATGCCAAATGCATAGACAGACACATTCACGTGCACATTATTAAAAATAAAAGAATCTTCAAAATTTAAACATAGATTTGAATCAACAACTTTACTTTAAATACTCCTAAGAAGTAAAACACATGCCAATATGAATACTGTATAATTATAGCTTCATTTTCATAACTAACTACCTCAAATGGAAAGTAACTGAATGTCCATCAGTTGATGGAATAAATGGATAAATAAATGTGGCGTGGGCACGCTGTGAAATGCTATCATGCAAGGCAAATAACAATCAAATGGAAAGTTGGCTGACAACTACCAGAAGAGGTGGGTGGTACCTGTGAAGTTAATGTTTTATAGTAAAGTAAGACAGAGAAATTTATAAAAGCAGGAGAAAATACACAAGCCCCCTCAGGGAGATGGGCTTAGATTGGGAGGTCCACGCTTCTAGTATCGAGGAGTACCAGGAGAGTGGGGAGGATAGGGGGGTTATGGAGGGAGTAAAGAGAAGGGATAAATGTAATTAAATTATAATATCAAAATTAAGAAAAAGAAGTCAAAGCAGAAACTCAAGGCATAAAACTGGACACAGGAATTGAAGAAAAGACTGTGTAGGATTGTTGTTTCCTGTATTGCTCATTTACATGGCTTGCTCAGTCTGCTCTCTTAAGATAGTTTTTATTTAGGACCACCTGCTTAGGCATAGCACTGCCCCCAGTGGACATCAATCATTAATCTAGCAATGTTCAACACACTTGCCTACAAGGTAATCTTAAGGAAGCATTTTACCAACTAAGATTCTCTCTTCCCAGATAGGTCTAGGTTGTGTCAAGTTGTTAAAAACCAACCAGCACACATGTGCTAAATTTACACATATGATGCTTGTTTCTCTATATTAGGCACACACAGATGGCTGTATTCTATAATGTTATGGTGCTGCTTTCCCCTAGAATGCTTGACTTGGGTGTCTTATTTTTTTCTAGGTGTGGTGCTTAGTCTCTTGTTTCTTTTCATTTCTTTCTTGTGACAGATAAATATCTGCCATATATAGTTAGATGGCTTTTTGCCTTGGTTTTTTGTTTCTCTTCAGTCATTTGTAGTGTTATTTCTATTTGCTATTTCTATTTTTGATTAATTGAGGCCTCGTATCTATAAATGATTATCATAATGCCTATAAAAAGTTCCAGGAGGACTGACAGTATCTTAACATCATAAAA
Source organism: Microtus ochrogaster (assembly GCF_000317375.1). Taxonomy (NCBI): domain Eukaryota; kingdom Metazoa; phylum Chordata; class Mammalia; order Rodentia; family Cricetidae; genus Microtus; species Microtus ochrogaster. The sequence continues at coordinate 21,015,124 of NC_022017.1, read as the reverse complement.
CAAACTTTCCCCTACTTATTATTTCTCAGCAAGCGTTGACAAAGAGCACTGTCCAGTGTGTTTACTGAGTTGTGTGTTTGTACCGACAGAGCATGGCTAGCTAAAGCAGGCACAATTCATTCCCTTGTTTAGATCTGTTTAGAGACTACATGGGTTTAGGGAGGATTTGTTTACCTTCTATTAGGATTGACTAGGCAGAAATTTTGCATAGCATCATGGAGTTAATCCCTGTGAAAGCTGAAAGGATTGTCACAGCCTCTCCCCTCCTTCTCTGAAAGGTGTAGAAATAGATCGAGGTGAAAACTGCGGCTTGAACCCGCATGTGCGCACCCACTGAGAACACATGTCACCAGCCATCTATCTACCTGGAGCTGTCAGTCACTTTCAGTAGGTGCATGAGACAGAGATCAGACTGTTCTGTTTCCAAGTCAATATCAAAGGCAGAGAAAAAAGAAATAAAAATTGAATCTCAGGTGAATAAAAACGACAAGGTATTTTAAAAGCTATCCAATATATTTGCAATCATAAAATATATAATTTACTGAGATTAGAATGTAACTAACACAAAAGAGTGAAAATGACTATATTTGGAGCATGTGAAAATTTACATTTGTAAGGAAGGGAAAATTTATACGTGTTATAAATATACACAGTAAATTTTTATTGACATTAGTCTCTGTTGGTTTTGTAAAATCGCAGAAAGAGCTCAACTTTACACCCCCTTTCAATATTCTAAGCATTAGCTAATGCTTGATCATGCTTCATTTAAACCTCAAAATAACCTTCTGAGGAAGGTGATATTGTCCTTGTAGCAATGACAGAGAATGGCAGGCACACAGATTCATTTGAGTAAATTCCCTTCTAAGATGAGTACACAAAGTCTATCACTGTTCTCCATTACGTTTTCTTCTTACGCTAATTTTAGTAATGCTTTTCTCACCACCAAGACCATGCACGTATTCAACTCCACTTCCTCTGATGCTCTCATGCCTGCATTATACATTCAACTATTTCCCCATTTCGAATTTATGTTTAGATGGCGTGGGAAACTATTTGATTTCACTAACTTAAGTGTGGTGTTTGAATGTAATTGGCCCCCATAATCTCATAGGGAGTGGCACAGTTAGGAGGTGTGACCATGTTGGAGGAAGTCTGTCACTGTGGAGGCAGGCTTGAAGTCTCATATGTGCTCAAGATGAAATGCCCAGTGTCTGAGTCCACTTCCTGTGAGATTATGGAGACCAAGTACATTAAAACTATCACATTAAGACACATCTTCCTCTTTTCTAGCATCTCTAACAACAGAATTCTCCATAAAACCAAGAAAGTAGAGGCCTTCTCTGATTAATTCTGGAAAGGTCACGACATCATATTGAGATGTGAATGTCAAATATCTTGAATGAAAGCACACACACATACAGAGTGAAAAAATACTTTAAAACTCACTAATATATGTTTAAAATACATTATATAAAATTCTCAAAGAACTAATAAAATCCTGCTAAAATTAAAAAGCAACATCTGTTTTGCTAAATGAACACAATATCAAACTGCCTTCTTTTTTTTTTACCCTCATAGATCAGTGCACTATTCACCCTTTACTAAAGATGCTTTTATTTACCATGGGCTATATCATGCCTCTGCCCCATCCTGAGTTCAAGGAACATTTCAGACTAGGTGATAGAAAGATTGAAACCAGTCTTCTTGACCTGACCACATTGGTAGTTGATGGCTACAATGGGAGATTTCTCTAAAGGTGTTGATCCTGGTAGGATGCCAATGACCTAGTAGATGGCCCTGAACCCCTGTGCATACTGGCAGCACTAACTGGACTCTGTAGGTTGACAAAAAATGTGATTTTGGACTGAGAGGAGCATGTGTAAGGTAATTCAGGAGGAGCTGGAGAGGGCAAGTTATACTAAGGTGGTTATAGTAAAAATGCATTATATAAACCTTTGAATATGCAAAAAGTATTAAAATACTACACCACCAAAGTTCAAAATGGAAGAAAGGACATCACTCTGTGAAAACAAAAATAGTCTGAAGAATGACTTCATCCCGGAAGGAGCTTTACTTCTGCCATAATTGGTTTATCTCATATATAGTTTATTTCTGAGGCACAGACAATCATGAACTATTGAAAACTTGAAGTCTAAGTAATTCTACAATAGCTCTTCTAGAAAGCTGACAAGAAGAAGGAGAGTAAGGGTGAGAAGAAAAGAAGAAGGGAAAGAAGAAGGAGGGGAAGTGGAGGAAGAATACAATAAAAAAGGAAAGTTGAGGAAATGTTGGGCTTTGGCAGCCAAGTAGTTTCTGACACAGCATTTAACAATTCAGTTGTAGTGCAGAAAAATCCGTGAACAACATGAAGCTGCGCAGATTCAGTTATGTCCAATAAAGTTTTATTGACAACAGCAAAGAGTGCTCCTGCCCTCACCTTGTCACAATGCAGGGTAGAGAGGCTAGAAAACAAGAATGTTTTTGTTTCAGTTCACAAACTTTTCACACTGGGACTATATAAATTATTGGTGGGCCCTACAATATTGATTTGCTAATCTTAGTATTTGTTTTTTTTTGAAATAAAACAAACTACCTTTTTTCGTTATACATACCAATCCAAGTTCCCACTCCCTTCCCTCCTCCCATTCCCTCCACCTACCTCCCCACTCCACCCCCATCCACTACTCAGAGAGGGTAAGGCACATTGCTTTGGGGAAGATCCAAAGCCCTTACTAGTATATCTAGGTTGAGCAAGGTATCCATCCAAACAGAATAGGTTCCCCCCAAAATCAGTACATGTTGTAGTTCAGTCTGCCCCAGCCATGCAACTGTCAACCACAATCAGAGGAACTAGTTTGTTCCTATGCTTGTTCCTTCCCAGTCTGGCTGGAGTTGGCGAGCTCCCATTAGCTCAGGTAGACTGTTTCAGTGGGTGAACCCATCATGGTCTTGACCTCTTTGTTCATATTCTCAATCCTCCCACTCTTCAACCGGACTTTGGGAGCTCAGTCCAGTGCTCCAATGTGGGACTCTGCCTCTGTTTCCACCAGTTGCTGTATGAAGGTTTTATGGTGATATTTAAGATATTCATCAGTCTGACTACAAGGCAAGACCAGTTCATGCACCCCCTCCTCTACTGCTTAGGCTCTTAGCTGGGGTCATTCTGTGGATTCCTGGGAATTTCTCTAGAGCCAGGATTCTTGCTAGCCCCATAATGGTTCCTTCGATCAAGATATCTCTTTCCTTGTTCTTATGTCTGTCCTTTCTTCATTTCCACTGTCCTGTCCCCTCAAGTTCTCCTCTCTCCTCCACCCCTTCTGTTTCCCTTCCACCTTCCTTTCTCTCCTCACCCGCATGTTCCCAATTTTGTCAGGCGATCTTGCCTATTTCAATTTTCCAGGTGGATCTTTGTATGTTTTTCTTTGGGTTCACCTTGTTACTTAGCTTCTTTTGAATCATGAACTATAGGCTCAATATCCTTTGTTTATAGCAAGTATCCACTTATGAGCCAGTACATACCATATTCATTTTTTGGGGTCTGGGTTACTTCACTTAGTTTGGTGTTTTCTAATTCCATTCATTCTTATGCAAATTTCAAGATGCCATACCAGAACTTCCAAGAAGACCTAATACCTATACTCATTCAAGTGTTCCATATAATAGAAACAGAAGGAACATTGTCAAACTCTTCTTATGAGGCTAATTACCCTGATACCAAAACCACACAAAGACTCAACCAAGAATGAGAATTGCAGACCAATCTCACTCATGAATGTAGATGAAAAAACTCAATAAAATCCTGGCAAACCAAATCGAAGAACACATCAAAAAAATCATCTACCATGATCAAGTTGACTTCATCCAAGAGATGCAGGGCTGGTTAAACATACAAAAATTGTTCAATGTAATCCATCATATAAGTAAAATGAAAAAAAAAACCCATATGATCATCTCATGAGATGTTGAAAAAGCATTCAACAAAATCCAACACCCCTTCATGATAAAGGTCTTGGAGAGATCAAGGATACAAGGAACATATCTAAACATATGAAAAGCAATATACAGCAAGCCAATAGCCAACATCAAATTGAATGGAGAAAAACTCAAAGTGATTCCACTAAAATCAGGAATATGACAAAGCTTTCCAGCCACTCCATATCTATTCAACACAGTTCTTGAAATTCTGGATAGAGCAATATGACAAAAAAAAAAAAAAAGGAGATCAAAGGGATTCAAGTTGGAAGGGAAGAAGTCAAACTTTTGTTATTTGTAGATGATATCTATTTGTATATATAAGTGACCCTAAAAACTTTGCCAGGGAACTTGTACAGCTGATAAATACCTTCAGTGATGTGGCAGGATTTAAGATCAACTCAAAAAAATCAGTATCCCTCTTATATACAAATGATAAAGAAGCTGAGAAAGAAATCAGAGAAATATCACCTTCCACAATAGCCACAAATAACATAAAATATCTTGGGGTAACACTAACCAAAGAAGTGAAAGACCTAGTTGACAAGAACTTTAAGTCTTTAAAAAAAGAAATTAAAGAAAATACCAGAAAATAGAAAGATCTCCCATGTTCTTGGATAAGTAGGATCAACATAATAAAAATGACAGTCCTACCAAAAATTATCAAAATCCCAACACAATTCTCCACAGACCTTGAAAGAATAATAATCATCTTCATATGGAAAAACAAAAAACCCAGGATAGGCAAAACAATCCTGTACAATAAAGGAACTTCTGGAGGCATCACCCTTCCTGACATCAAGCTCTGTTACAGAGCAACAGCAATGTTAATCTTAGTTTTAAAAGATGAATAAACTGACAGCCATCATCTAGTTATTTATACTCAGCACTTTCTGTGCCATTTTATCAAAATCTTGATGTTATGGCTTTCAATTGGGACCCAGTTCTGTAACTCTCTATTAATATTGTAGAAATACATATTACGAAGGTACAATGCTACAGGGTTTTATTATACTTTAATATCACTTTCTGATAAAATTGCTTCTAATATTCTATTCCAGTCTTTTGTGTAGAAGACCAAATTTCAAAGGCAGGGTCTCCACAGTAATGGCTTGAGTTTCATTAAGCCAATCGAATTAATTTTAGAAGAATTACATATTTTACTGAGACCTGTCTTTGTATCAAGGCAACTGTGTCTATTTAGGCATTTGGTGATGTTCTATATTTTATTCAAGTAAGTCCTTTCTATTTATTGTGTGACAAATACTAAGTATTTATACTTAACAGTTATGAAAAATGAGTAATTTTCCATATTATTTTCTAGACTGTATTTGTTATATAAGATAGCTAATGATTTTATAAGGTGCTTAATCAGACCTTTTGTATTTCATTAGTTGGTTATATTTAGTTGCCTCTAAAGATTACCAACCACATTGGCACCAACTTAAAAGATTTTCTTTTTCTTTCTTAATTTTATTGCTATGTTTATCAATTTTGTGTTAGAATTCTAAACATCAATAAAAATACCTAATACATTTTACTATTAAGTATAAAGTTAACTCTTGCTTTCTTATCGTGAAGATATATTTTTCATACTCTTATTTTTGGAATTTTAATTCCTCAAAATTAGCATTGATTTCAGTAAATAGTTTTATAAGATCTCTCTGAAGATGAGTGTAGTTTTCTTCTTTAGCTTATTTGTGAGAAACAGGAGAGTAATCTATTTCTTATGAAAAATCTTGAATTAATAGAATTATTCCCACTTGGGTATAGTGTGGTAATTAATTTGCTAGTAATTTTTTTTGCAGAATTGTATGTGTTAGGGAGAAATCTTTGTCTTGGATGCATTTTTACTGAAATCCAGTCTTTATTGTATTTTAGGTACAAAGGATCTTGTTACTTCCAACAAATAGTAATTATTTTATCCTATTCTATGACTGTTTACAACACTAGAATTATACATTTCTTAAAATACAGAATTTACTGGCCATAGTTAAACTCACTATTTTGTACAACTAATATTTACTAACAGGTAGATTCATTAACCATAGGTTTGCAAAGATAATATCTCTATGACTATAATTTCTATAATACCTACTCAATTGAAGTACACAACTCAGATATTTTGTGCATAGTTCAGGGAACTTTAGAGTTTCTCAAATTTTTGCAGTCATCATTACAATTTTTAGAACACTTCCATTCTCCCGTCATGAAGCCCCATAATCATCATCAGCGATTGATCATCACCTCTGCTCGCCTTAACCCTGCGACGCTACTACACTGTATCCTTCCTCTCCTGCTCCTGCTGCTGTTTACATCCCACACAAACGGAACCATATCCTATGTGCTCTGTTCCCACTAGCCTTTTATTTAGCATGAGATTTTCAAATTTTGTCCATAATTTAGCATACACCAACACCTCTATTACTGCTATTTAAAATTATAGAAATGTATAATATAGATATACATAATCATTCTTTTTATCTTTTTAGTACAATTTTAGCTTCATAACAAAATCCAAAGGAAGTGTAGGCTTCACACAAACTCCCCATACATAGGTTCCCACCTGAGCAGTGCTCACCACAGTGCTGTAAAAGCTTCAGATGATGCTTCGATGATGGAGCTCGCATCAGGCTTGCCTTTTAAAGCGGTGAAGTCTGTGGATGTGAGTAAATTCTTGTAACAAATATCATCTGTGCAGAATCAGCTGAGACACTCAGGTGACCAGTGGTGGAGGAGGTCTGCATATACTTCAGAGCAAACTTAAAGCCAAAGAGAAACCTGTCAAGACCCTCTCTCAAAATATAAAATACGTAAATTGTTTAATGCTCTAGAGGTGGTGGGACCTGGGAGAATGGAGCCAATAAATGAGGCAGACTAGAGTCTCATGCAACAGCCAAGTTTATTCATAACATCAGACAATCTAGACTCTGAGGGTAAAGGGAAGCCACTTGAGTATAAAGTGTCCAATCACAAGGACAAGCTGCACACAGTGGAAACATGTTTTCCACTAGAGGCATAAAAGCAATGAATTGTAATGAATAATCTGAAGTCATACTATCTGGTATACCTGGAGGAGCACAAAAACACCACCTAAGAAAAGTCCAGGATTTGAAGAAACTGAGGTCACAAGACTCTTACCTTGTTTTCCTCCAAGCACTCAGAAATCAGAAATATCCTTGCATGACTCCATTCTTGGACCATGTTCTGACGAACAATAGTAAAATTTTAAAATTCAAATATGGTGATGTGCTCTTGCAATCTCAGTACACAGGAGGTGGAGGCAGGAAGTTAGGCTGGATTAAAGGGAACCTGAGCTACATTGGAGGTTCTAGGCCAGGCAGGGATACATAGTGAAGATCTTAAAAAATAAAAAGAAATCCCATAAACAAAATAAAAGCAAAAGCCAGATGTTTTTACTGCCTTAAAAGTTTCTATCTTGCTTAGTTTCTGTTCCCTTCCTTCTGACATCTGGTAACCTCAGTAGTAGACAGTTTTGACAATAAAATCATTCTCTTCTTCAAAGAGCCTTGTAAACCTTGCCTGAAAAAATATTTGTGTTTGCGGGATGATTCCTATCAGGGATTATTTAGGAACGGCAAGTGTTTATTTTGATGATTGAATTTAGGCTTGTATTAGCTGAACCTCAGATTCTTCTGCTTATTAAAATCAAACATAGCCGGGCGGTGGTGGCGCACGCCTTTAATCCCAGCACTCGGGAGGCAGAGGCAGGCGGATCTCTGTGAGTTCGAGACCAGCCTGGTCGACAGAGCTAGTTCCAGGACAGGCTCCAAAGCCACAGAGAAACCCTGTCTCGAAAAACCAAAAAAAAAAAAAAAAAAAAAATCAAACATGACTATCTAGAGTCCTATCCCTGGGCAATTATCATTGCCAGGGATGAATATTTCTCTGGAAGACAGCCTATTCTGGTTATCACTTTATCTCCAGTTCCCATTACGGCGTGACTATTAGCCTTGTGTTTGCTGACTAAACATTGCCACTTGCCCGGCTCCACGACTCATTGCCTCTACTACATTTAGAAGGTTTAATCAAAAAAAACTGAAGCTTCATTGGAATCTCTGACCTAGGAACAGCAGAGCTCTTCAAGGATGCTGCGAATCCTCCCCAAATATGTTATTCTCACAGTGATAAAGTGCTTGAGACCTGGACCTGTGTTCATAGCAGTACTTACCTGATAGATCTGTTCTAATATCCCCAAATCCCAAAGCATTTATATATCTCTTCTGTGTGCCAAAGCATTTCTGGTATTTCAAATTCATCTAATGAAAACCACATTTAAACCCATATTTTAACCAACAAGTCAAACTATGTGGCCCCAAATATTAAATCTAAAATATCTACTTAAGTCATATCGATAAATTTAGTCTTATACAATTTTATATACCTTCTAACATGATACTAAACTTTTGAGTCATTCCTACAGATATTTCCCATGTTTCCATGTAAGCTGGAAAAATCATGGAGTCTTTTTGTATGTTAGCATATTTCATAATTTGCATTTCATATTTTACATTATTGGCTGGTACTTAAATCTTCTTATAGGTCCAGGAACAAAGAAAAGGACTGAGGAAATGGTGGCAAAGAGAATCAGCGATGCTTTTCATGGTAACTGTTTAAGAGGGAAGCACCCCATGGCATTTATGCACCAAGGTTAACCTCCTTAGGCAGTCATGGAAGGAGGGGCTCTCCTAGTGACATAGAAGATTCAATAGAATTTTTGATAATTAATATCTTCACCTTTTCCACAATTTACCCACATATTACCTACCAGTCCAATTTTCAGGATCCTGTCCTTCATAATCAATAACCATTCTTTAAACAAGATACCGGTGATACTGAAAAGTCTGTTTTCCTTGAAATTGAGATACAGAGGTGTGACAGGGCAAGACAATGCAAAGGTACTTTCATCTTGTGTTCTTGCTGGGCCATGTCATATTTACCTAGAATCCAATCTCTTGGATGGAGAATCCCATGGGGAATTACCCAACTCTATTCCAGGAACCTGAGGTCAGGATGCCCTAGCTAACTTATCTTAGATTCAAAAACTGTGTGCTTGTGGCAAACCCCTCCCAGATATCCACTGAGCTTTTGCTAAACTTCTTGCTTTTTTGAAGGACCCTGAACTTGCCAAATAAGATGCTAGGATGTGGTTTTGCCTTCAAAAATGCTCCGTTATGGTTATTTGGGGGCTATACACCTGGGTCCCCAAATACCCAAGTGCAGTCCCAGATATCTGGAATATAGCTTCATTCGGCTATAAACTCTCTGGTGGGATCCCCAAACAAGTATTAGACATCTTGTATTTTAGACATCTTGGCTCAGTTGCTATAAAAATAATATTATTAAAGGGGAGTTATAAAAAAATTCAGACAACTGATGCAGAGGTTAAAAGCAGAAAATTTGGTCCCAATATTATCTTTCTTTTTCCCTAGTTTCTTCTATGAAATTAAAAGAAAGCAGATAACAACTGTACTTACTAAAAAATGAGTTTTTCCAGAGAAACAGAACCAGTGAGAATATAGTAGGAGATTTCTGCACAATGTGGGGTGGCAAGGTGGGGTCTAAGTTGCAGCATAGCTTACAGGAAGCATAGGCTGGTATTCTCAGATATGGACAAAAACTGTTATCCATAGATAAGATACTTTTCTTTAAGAAAGCCTTAGAACAAATGGTAACTCAGAGATGAGGGACAATCAAAGTTAAAACATAAGGTCTCTTCAGAGACAAGTGAGGGAATTGTTAAATAGAGTCTTGCTTGGCAGGGTGGAACATACTTATGATCCCACTGAAGAATTTCAGAGGCTAAAGAAAGAGGATCATACATTTTACAACAACAGTAACAGTAAAGTCACTGAAGAACATTAATAATGGCGACAATAGAGTCACCAAAACCAAAAACAACGGCAGCAACAATATAGTCACCAAAAATATTAACAACTATAGTAATAGAGTCACTGAAGAATATTAACAACAGTAACAACAGAGTCATTGAAAAATAGTAACAACAGCAACGATAGAGCCATTGAAGAATATTAGCAACTACAGTAACAATAGAGTCACCCGTGCAAGTCCTTCCCAAGTAAGGATAACTAGGGACTATGAAGGAGGAGCTACCTGATACAGGAAATCATCCTAGCCCATACACAGTGAGTTGCTTAGAGGGAGAGATCCCTCCTGCCCAGTTCATTTTTTTGATGCACTCTGACTCGGATTCTTTCTAATATTCTACTTTATAGTGGTAGTTCTACTTTCCAAATTAAAAGTGTGACTCTTTCTAACTTAGATGCTTCCGTCATTAAATATTGCCTCCTGTTCAGGTTTAACATTGTGCCAAGAAATCTACATGTCCAGATTATTCAAGATTTAGAAATGTTCCAATATAAGGGAGAGTTATAACAAGTTCTTAAAGTTACTTTGCTAAAACAAACAAAACTCAATACCCTTACTTCTATCTTTGGGCCAAATGGGAACTAATAGTAGAGTGAAAACTTGGCATGTCCGCCTTCATCTGCACCACCATCCTGAAGACACTGATCATTCAAGCAAAGTCATCTGGAAACTAGAGATATCTAGCCTGCCTCAATAGCTTTCAGAACTGAAGGCTCTGCAGTAAGAATAGCAGGGGGAATGCACTGCCAGGTTTTACAACATTCTGTTCCAGAACCCCAAAGTTACCTAAAGGTCTCCAATCATTGTCTTAAACCTACAGGAATTCAGGTATAGTCACCTTGGATTCCAGGAACAGCAAAGCCTCACAGAATGGACAAGCTATCAGATGAGGGCAATTACCTTTGACAGCTGACGCTACGTACTGGAGCAGAAGAGATGAGTTTGCAACAGCCGGATAGATCTTTTCCATGATGACAGTGATAATGATTTCTGATCTGGACCAGCCTGCAGTACCACAGCTGAGGCAATGATCACACCTTGAGCAAGGCCGATGGAGTATGTGTATCCTTCACCCCATCTCAGTTTTTCTATTTAAATCTAAAGGTACTTTATATAAGCAAAGGTGTACTCAGGGTCCCTGTGCTTTGATTAGATGGCTTTTCTTTGTTCTTTCACAATTATAAAAAGGTCTCCACTCTTGTCTGAAGAATATATCAGAGTGGATGCCATTTTTAGCATTTAGTACAGAATGCCTTACATATGAAAGTGCAGACAGATTACGGACACTAATCACATCTACAGAGTTCTTCCACAGAAGGACCTTGATGGATGTGTGCATATCTATGGATTGTCAGTTTAGTCAAGATGACTTGTAAGCAAAGTTATCACAGGGCTTTCCCTATCTTTTCATGAAGTGATTTTTTTTTCATGTAGTAAAAAGTGGTCATCATTACATTATAAAATGATTTTTATAGCCTTGAATCAGTCCTACAAGTGTATGATGATATTTCAAAATTAAAATATACTTCACTAAGAATAATATGCATTTAGAAACTGGCAGAGTGCACTAAAATCATACAATTAGCCATGCACATAGACTGGAGCTAACCTTTCACTCCCATTCTTTTATGTACTTACAGTCTGTGTGTCTCCAACATTCATACAGAAGACTAACTTTGAAAATGATGAAGCTAAGATGAGAAGCCTTCGGGAGGTGATGGTGATGAAGTAGACACGAGGGACTTTGCCTATTTTTTCCATGTAGAAATAGAGTGAAAGATACCTGTCTACAATCCAGAAAGCAGGTCGGTCACAGACACTGAATTCCAGTGATTTGGGGCTGTTTTTTTTTTCTATACTTGAAAAAAATACATTTTTTTTTTTGCTGTTTGTAAATCTACTTACTTGATGCCATTTTTGTTGTACCATGAAAAACAGACTGAGACAGTATGGTATGCCCCTTACTTTTATTATTCTGAAGAATTTACAGAAATGTTCAGTAGCAAACAGCAGAGTTCTAGAGTCAACATGGAGTTATGCAAAGTAACAACTAAACATAGAAGACATTAGCTTTGAAGAGGGTCTCGTGAACAAAATAAGTCAGGTAAGTAGATCAAGAGATGCAGGTAAAGAAGTACGCATTCAGTTAAGTTTAACTTTTCTGATTAGGTAGCATTCAAGCAGAAACCAAAAATAATGAAAAGAAAACATCTAACACTTTGTGTATTGTATAGTGAGTGCCAAATAAATTTAAAGGCTCAATGTTAGTTGAGAAGGGTCTTGCCACTCACTACATACTTGAAATATATAATAGATTTATCCTGAAGGAAAATTCCATGCATTGTTAAACAAATGAGATATAACAAAAAATGAAATTTTGTTTGCAATTTCACCAAGAGAAATGGTCTCTTAGTGATATCAACAGAGAAAAAATAGATAGTTTCATATAATAACAATCACTCAATAGAGGACAGAAAACAACTTGCTGGTCTCCCAACTTCATTTTAAACAACAGTAAAGGTCACTCTTAAGAAAAAAAGCTTTCATGCCTAAATGTCAGCTGTGAGACAGAAGTTGCTCAACATGACAAGACAGAGGTCCCAGGAGGCATTCTTCCATGATCCCCAAACTGCACAACACGATTCTGATAAGCTGAAAGTTGGATTGTTGACTTGTTCTTCATTTAAAATCAGACACTAATATGCATTCAGTGACACTTTAATGATAACATCACATCCCAAATAATGCCTTCTTTTTTAAAGTATAACTTACCTCTCGCTGGAAAAGTGAAAGGTGACATTCATCCTAGGAATATAGTTATGCCTCAAATGGATCCTTCCTGTCCGCCAATTCCAATGCCCTGGTCTAACCTCCAGCTTTATAGAGCGCCTGCTGTCTAGGGCCTTTCCTTTTTCTCTGCCCCTGATCCTAGTGGACTATGTAGCTGTCTTCCTCCCGTACACCATCCCACTGTCTCAGGTGCCTTGAAAGCACTCACTGGAAACATACTGGCTACACAGGTGATCTTTACTCTCTTTCTTATCCTCCAACTCTAATTACTAAGCCTCTGTAGCACAAATAATAAACTTCCAGAGATAGATATTGGGATTCAAGTTGAAGATCAGAAAAGCAAAGCTACCAACCACTAGAAAGACCTTTTACTTCTACAAAATCTTAAGACTAAAAAGGGCAAGATCCTGTCTCCACAAATTCTCAGACTCCACACTCCACTGAATTTCTGTCTCTTCCCCTTTATATTTCTCTCTCTGCTCCACCATATCACTCCTGTCTACACCTCTCTAGTGTCAGGATGAAAGGCGTGTGATCCCACGTGCTAGGATCACCTTTGTATGAGATCTGCTTCTCTTTTAGGCAGATTCAATCTTGTGTAGCCCAGGGTGGCCTTGAACTCACAGAGATCCTTCTATCTGTCTCCTGAGTTGTGGGATTAAGGGTGTGTGCTACTACTCCCTGGTCTGTATGGCTAACTAGTATGACTGCTTTGCCCTCTAATCTTCAGGCAAGTTTTATTTATTAAAACACAAATAGCATATCACTATAAGCCTCAGACCCATTGTAGCAGACTACCAACTGGAGTTGCACCTTTTTTTTTTCTGTCCCCACTCCCAGGATACAACTCAGATCCTTGTGGTAGACCCAGCTTCCTCCCTCCCATGTCCCATGAACAGAGGAAATGGAAACATTTTCAGTCAAAGAAAATGTTAAACATAAAAAAGTCCAGGTACAAAACATCCACAAAATCTGGGACAGTTTGAAAAAAATCCATGCAAAATCTGGGACACTATGAAAAAGAAACCAAACCTATGAATAATAGGAATACAGGGTAGAGGAAGATATCCAAGCCAACAATGCAGAAAATACTTTCAATGAAATGATAGAAGAAAATTCCCCTGACATTTATAAAGAGCCTACCAAGGTGCAAGAATC
>NC_022017.1:20996241-20999764 GCF_000317375.1 Microtus ochrogaster | reverse complement strand
TTAAAAAAAAAGTCTACAAGGGAAAAAGACCAAGTAACATATAAAGACAAACCTATAAAAATTATATCTTATTTCTTCTTGTAGGAGAGGGCTGCTTGTTCATCCTGGCCACCCAGAACAGAAATAATCACACAGAAACTATATTAATTAAAATGCTGCTTGGCCCATTAGCTCTAATTTCTTATTGACTAACTCTTATATCTTAGTTTAACCCATTTCTATTAATCTGTATATCATCACGTAGCAGTGGCTTACCAGGTAAAATTCAGCACATCTATTTCCTGTGACTGATCCATGGTGTTCCCCTCACTCTGCTTTCCCCATTTCTCCCAGAATTCAGTAATTTCTTTTCTGTTTACCTAAGATCTGCCCTATCAGGCCAAGACAGTTTCTTTATTCATTAACCATTACAAGCAACACACAGAGGGGACTCCCACATCAATTTCTCAGGTATAATAATGACTCTAAAAGCTAAAAGTACCTGGATAGATGTTCTGAAAGAGACCACAAAGACTAGCCACACATACTATACTCAGCAAAACTTCCAGTCACTTCCAATTAGATAGTAAAAAAAAAAGACATTATAACATAGAACTAAATTTAAGTAGTATCTGTCTGAAAAACTAGCTCTTCAGAAGGTGCTAGAAGGAAATTCTAATCTGAAGAGGTTAACCAAGAAAACACAAGGAACAAAAAATCTCAGACAGAAAATCAAAGTGGGGGATCAACACCATGTAGATAAATGTAATAAAGTAGTTCAACACTAGCTCAGAATTGAGTACAATAAAGGGTTTTTTATTTAGGGGTAAACTCACAGACCAACAGTCCTGTGCATGAGTGGGGAACAGGAACTTAATCCAGCAGCTGAGAGAGAGAACACACATTTCTACATCTTGTTTTTTTAGTACCCCAAGACCACGCCCAAAGTGGTCCAGCATCTCAAAGATCATTGGTTGAAGGAGTACCCACAGCAACTCTCCCTTTTGTCTAAATAAGAGTGTTCCAAATCCAATATAAAACTATATACAATGAGAACAGATATCAAGTATAAAAATTAGAATTACAACCAACATAAACAATATTTAGCAAGATACATATCCTGAATGTTTCAATAATTATTCTGTCCTATGGAGTCTAAGTCTTGTCTTAGAAATGGCTTGGCTAAGTCATGAGAGGAAAGTAACTACAATGATCTAGTCTTCAACCCCATTGCAGACTTTAGGAGGGAAATAGTATTACTTGAGTAAACAGGAATTTTGTGGCATACAGGCTTTTGGAGTAAGTCCTAATGATTCTCTGTATTTCCTCAGTGTCTGTTGTTATGTCCCCCTTTTCATTTCAGATCTTGTTAATTTGAGTGTTGTTCTTTTTCCTCCTTTTGATTAGTTTGTATAGGGGTTTGTCAATCTTGTTGATTTTCTCAAAGAACCAGCTCTTTGTTTCATTGATTCTTTGGATTGTTTTCTGTGTCTATTTTGTTGATTTTAGCCCTCAGCTTGATTATTTCCAGTCTTCTACTCCTCATGGGTGAGTCTGCTTCTTTTTTTCTAGAGCTTTAAGGTGTGCTGTAAAATTTCTAAAGTGAGCTTTCTCCATTTTCTTTATGTGGGCACTTAGTGCTATGAACTTTCCTCTTAGCACTGCTTTTATAGTGTCCCATAAGTTTGGGTATGTTGTGTCTTCATTTTCATTGAATTTAAGGAAGTCTTTTATTCTTTCATTATTTCTTCCTTAACCCAGTGGTGGTTCAGTAGTTGACTGCTCAGTTTCCATGAGATTGTAGGCTTTCTTGGGGTGGTATTGTTGTTATATTCTAACTTTATCCATAGTGATCCAATAAGACACAGGTGGTTACTCCAATTTTTTTTGTATCTGTGGATGTTTGCTTTGTTACCAAGTATGTAAACAATTTTTGAGAAGGTTCCATGAGGTGCTGAGAAGAAGGTATATTCTTTCCTGTTTGGGTGGAATGTTCTATAGATGTCTGTTAAGTCCATTTGATTCATTACATCTGTTAGTTCTCTTATTTCTCTGTTAAGTTTCTGTTTGGTTGACCTGTCCATTGGTGAGAGAGGAGTGTTGAAATCTCCTATTATTAGTGTGTGGGGTTTGATGTGTGATTTGAGTTCTAATAATGTTTCTTTTACATATGTGGGTGCTTTTATATTAGGGCCATTCTTATGGTTCACTGTACTTGATGCAGTTATAGTAATAGGCTGCTCTCCACCCCCTCTGTCAGCAGGGAATATTTCTGAGGCACTCAAATAAGTTAGGTAGGCCAGGCTTTGCCCTACCCTTTAATTTCTCTCCCTTGATGCCCCTAATTTCAGGAAGAGATAAATTGCTCATTTTTGCTTTCCAACAAGTGAAGCTATTCACTGTAGTTTCTCCTGGCCTTGGTCTTCTCTATAGAATCAAAAGGGAAGCAGGAACTTCTTGAAGAGTGAGTTTAGCTCTTTCCATGTCCACATCCAAACATATGTCCTTCTGTTTCTGACCAGTTCTCCTGCCTCTCTATCTCTACAGAAGAATATCATTGTTTCTCAAGATATCATTTGAGCACAGCTGTGGTGCCCATCCCATCCCCTAAATTGCATTCCCTCATTAATCATGTCTCCTCTGTTCTTACTTGACAACTTTAAATTAAATTCTTTTCCATTTAAACAATGGTAAAATACCAAATGTTTTCTTCTATCTTTTTCTAATTAATTTTTTTAAACTATGTCACTTTCACCCAAATTATTTGAAAGCATTATCTCCAAGACTTTAAAATATGTAAATAATGTTCTAAAATTTTCTGTATGTATCAGTCCATATAATTATTATAATTAAATTCTTCCAATGTTGCATTTATGCATTGAGAAAATAAGGGACAATGCAGTATATGAGTTGCTTAAAGTCCCAGAACTAGCAAAACTTGGAGTTGAGATATGAACATGGGCAATTTGCATCCAATACCTATCATGCCTCTCTTTCATATCCAGTATAGAAGTTTACACCCAATGTCCTGAGTACCTCACACAGTACTCCATCCATCTACAATCCTAGGGAAACTATTCTTGCCAATTTCTACTCCTTGAAACTAATGGAGTATTTCAAGCCTACCTCACTTGAGATAACTGATACATTGTCTTTTCCTTGGATGTTACTTACTTTTTCTATAACATTTAGCCATATTCTAAATTTCTCATTTAATATTTCTAATATGGAACGTGATTGATAGTTCTCATAATGTCTAATACTTCCACAGTTTATGTGACTTTAATAGTTGAATTATGGGTAATAATGATATCATATGTATCTGCACAAACAATTCATTTTTGTTACCTATAAAGTTGTATTGAAATTTTCATTTATGAGTGTTTTCTTAAATAAGGAACTTTAGATTTAAGAATCTAAATACATTTATAATTTAGTTGGTCGAAAGTATATTAGACATTCTTTTCTATTTATTTACTCATCTCTGTCATCTATCTATCTATCTATCTATCTATCTATCTATCTATCTATCTATCTATCTATC
>NC_022017.1:20986490-20996141 GCF_000317375.1 Microtus ochrogaster | reverse complement strand
TGTGTGTGTGTGTGTGTGTGTGTGTGTGTGTACAGATGTCAGTTGCCCAGGATTTCATAGTTTATTAACAAGTCTATCACCAACAGTGGCTATAGTTCCTGTGTCTAACACACATTACATTAGTGTAGGCCTGAACACAAGGGTCCCTCAAGGTTTTGTGAAAACTGACAGGCAAGCATCTCTGCTATGTTCCCCTAGGTCATGATGCACACACAAAGAACAGAAAGCCAGGGTAATCAAACTGTAATTGCATGTCCCAGATGCAGCAAGCCTGGGCAGCAAGCCCCGAGGAATTACATTCCCTGGATATATGTGAGCAGAGTAGAACACTGTCAAGGAAAACTGATTTGTTTTTCTCTCCAAGATGATGTTCCTCTCCAAGATGATGGTGAGAAAATGGTGGAAAATAGCTTCTTCATATAACAACACATTGTATTTTTAATAACTTTTTTTTTGGTGTATGGGAGTATAAAAGATGTTCCTGCTTTCCATTTAGGTGGCCAATCAGCCGCTCTATCTTTCTGAGCTGAAAAGCGCTAATTCTGGCCTGCATTCTGGTGTGTGAGCTTCTAGCAATCTTTTTTCTCTCTGAACTTCTGAATATAAATTCAGTTTCTATCTCCTTCTGTCAAGTTATTATATTTTGATATAACATAATACCAAATTATTTGTTTCAGTTTTGTTTTTCAAAAACACCATGACACAGATATATGTATCACATTAACTTAAAAAAAGTTTCTGCAAATTACTGTTTAATGGAGTTTCTGTTTTAAATTATATTATGAATCACCTTTCCTGCTCCATAGCTATCCTCCTGTCTCCAGAAATTTACCTAATGATGGCACATTAGTGACTAAATAATTTCTATACTTATTTTAAATAAACTTTGTCTTTCCTTTTCCTTTCTTTGTTTCTTAGAGTCTCAAAGTATTGTTTTCTGTAACTTCCTTGAAGAGCATTAAACTTCCTAGGAGAAGTAGTAGAAAGAGAAACAATTCTAAAATCACTATGGAAAGGATAATACCACTCTACACCAATTCATACCATTCATTTTGAAGAAGCTCCAAATATTCTTTTCCAAATTTCAAAAATATTTTAACTTAACTTGCATTTTTTATGGGTTTCATTGTGATAGTTAAAATACATTATATTTATTATAATAGCAGGGTAATTATATCATATCATATTATTATATTATCAGGATAATTAGCATATCTATGTTCTCAAATGTTTGTGATTTCTTTCTGTTGAGAGACATCCAAGCTCTCTTCTGTGCCAGCTATTTTGAAATAATTCTAAAGCACAATCATCTTACTGTATCATCAAACATTCACAGCTTCTCCTTCCAGCTAATTGCATCTTTTATGTGTCAACTCTTCCTTCTATATCCTTCTATAGTCTTACTCTCTAGAGCATCTGGTAACCACTTTTTTCTCCCTGAGTGTATGAGATCACTTTTGAGGTTACACAGATGAGTACCACGTTTGTCTTCCTATCACTGAATAGAACATTTCAATAAAAACATGTCTTCCATGCTCAGCCATGTTACTGTACGTATCAAACCTTCATCCTTCATCCATATTTATGGCCAAATAATATGCCATTATGGTCTTCTATGGAATCAACACCTAGGTTGATTCCAGATCTTTTCCATTGTGACCAGTGATTCCACCAACATGGATATATTGCAGTCTCTGCCAATTCAACATGCTGAATTTGCCCATCAGTGACAGCACTTTCTGCAGGATTGTGTAGGTTGTGTGTAATGGTATCCCATCATCTGTGAGGACTCTTGTTTGAATGTCCTGTTTTCTTCCTCTCTTCTTCCCCTTCCCGCCTCCCTCCCTCCCTCCCCCCCCCTCTCTCTTTCTTTTTCTAGCCACCACAGCCAGGACTTTCAGTACTGTTACACAAAAGTGATGAAAATGGGCATCCTTAGCTCACTGCTCATGTTACAGAACACTCTGTACAATACTCAGTTAAATGGGGAATGAGCTGTGATGTATGAAGACTTAATTTGTGCCTTAATATTTGGCCTATACTAATATTTTACAGGGAATTTTCCACCTGTAGTTGAGAAGCATATGTATTCAGCAGGGGCAGGATCGACTGATATGGCCAATGCTACTTTGCTGAACTTTTGCTCAGTTTCAGATGCAGAATGTTAATGTTCTCCTCTTATTTAGTTGCAGTCCATTTCCCCTCATCATATCCCCAGAATGATATTTGTTTTATAGTTATTGGTACTTGAGTGTTTCATTCATATACATATATGACCACAATTGTTTGATTATCTTGATAAATGGATCATTTTACAACTAAATGATTTGTGTGTGTGTGTGTGTTTGACAGGTTTTTTTTTTGTAAAATCTATTTCATCTGTCCAGCATAACTACCATGCCCTGCCAGTGACTATTGCTGGGGAAATGAAATCAAATTCAAGTTTCAACAGAACCGGAGGATTACAGAAGATGCTGCAGCTCAAGAGCCCTTTACTGGGCTCCTCTGAAGCTTTTATTCCAAAATACCTCAGGGTTAAAAGCAGGGGGTGAGAAGCAATGATAAATATACAGAGCACCCCCCCCATTACTATCTCCCAATATGTCCAGGATACACGGTCTCACAGTCAAATGAATGCTGTTTGCACAATGTCCTTGAGTGTCTAAGCTGCATTGCTAAGGAGCAGGAGAGGAGGTACCTTGCTTTCTGAATTCGTTCAGCACGTGGAGGCATTCCTTGAGGCATTCCTCCCTGGGAAGTAAACAAGGTCTATGGAAACAGGTTCATGTAGCAGTATAGTGTACAGAAGTCTATTACATATGCACGCTTTTTCCTTTTCTGTGAACTCATTCAGAGCAATACAAAGGGCATATGCTATATGGAGTTCATGAAGTATTAAAAACTGGAGAGTAAAATTAAAACCAAACACCTGCCAGTGGTCCCAGAAAGGGAAGGAGCCAAGAGAACCAATTACACCAGCTACTCTAGGAGGTCATGATTTTATTGATGTCCTTGAGGAGTTGGTCCAACTGTTGTGGGACCAGCTGAGCATCTGTCATATTGAAGCGCACATATCAGGAAACTGTTCATAGGCAATGAAATGTCTCAGCAGTAAATCATCAATGGCAGCTCAGTTTTTGTAAAACCAGTATTTGGAGTTCCTTCATTTCTGTATTTAATTGTCCTAAGAGAGAATGGACAGCCCTGGCGGTTTTGCTGAGGAAGTCGAAAGCTAATTGGGAGATTTGCCTCTGAAAGTGCACTATCAGTCCTCTTACTAGAAGCCAGAAGGCAGCTACCATTTGGCATAGGTTTAACAGCTG
This sequence comes from Microtus ochrogaster, assembly GCF_000317375.1. NCBI lineage: Eukaryota > Metazoa > Chordata > Mammalia > Rodentia > Cricetidae > Microtus > Microtus ochrogaster. The sequence goes on along the minus strand of NC_022017.1, from coordinate 20,992,818 downwards.
CAGGCGGTCATTGCGAGTAGACAGCAAACTTCCAAGTTACTCTGTTTATGAAAGCTAAAGAGTGTAACAATGGAAAAACTCTGCCAATGGAGCAATATCTGGAGAATCTGAATGTCAATGTCCAAAAAGCTGTGTGGTTACTTAGAAAGGCAAGGACATATTTCCTTTCATAACACAGTTAGGGGCTGTTATAGTTACTATTAGTACAATCAATACATAAGCCATGGGCCTGCACCCAAAAGGCAATTGGTAAGGCTGAGTAAAATGTCATAATTGGATCACCTTGTGAAGTGACATTAGCACTTGTGACATTAACATAGTCATTATACTTTATTGACAATCAAACCAGATTCTTTGAGATGATAAACAGATTGTCCCTCCTGAACATAAAGTGAGGTTTTGTACGTGGCATCTGTAGCCATTTTGACCCCAGAAGTTGTTGATTAAGAATAACAGTGGGTCCAAATAAGAAGTCTACGTTTAAAATGGCATTAGAATAAAAAGCATCTGTGTATCATATATAAAGTTAAGGTCTTTAAAAGTAGTAAAACGTAGATTTTTGTTTTAAATAAAATCTGATCAGAGATATTCTTCCAAAGGCCTCCCATACAATTTTGGCTAAATATCTAAAATTTATTCTTGGAATCATCTAATGGAACCAATAGCAGTTTCATAATATATGAAAGTACAATTTAGCAACCATGGAGAACCAATTACAGCTAAACTCACAATAAAGACCAATGGTTGATAAATCTCTTGTACAGTGTGAAAATGAAAGATAGCTAACATCCTAAAGAACATTGTTGTAGGGACAATAGTTAATCCTCCTGCCCCTGAATGAAGTACTCAGCCTCTTGTGTAAAGTTATTTTTTCTTTTTCTCTCTTTTCCTTCCACAACTAGCTAGTGTTACTTGTTGCTTCTGAGGCATACTTTCCACTTTATGGATGGTGTTGTGCTTCTATTTCAATGATGCTTCAAGGTGGCTCTCATTAGTTAGTGAAACTATGATGATTCATGACATTGTTTTAATCTTCATTCCAGCACCTGAACATCCTTTTCATCTCCTGTGAAACTACAAACCCACCACTAACACCACAGCTTCTTAAGGCCAGGCGTCCAAGGAGTTAAATATGAGAAACAGCCATCTGACATGACCTGTGGAGCTTGTTTCCTATGGGATTAGTTTCTCCCATGAAGAAAGGAGTAGTTGAAATGGCAATGGAAGGACAGGTACCGATGGCACAGAGTGTTTACGGTTTAGACAAGAAAAGAAGTCTTGCAAGAAAGAGACTGGAGCATCAAGCATCTAAGTTTCCTGTAGACTTAATTTCTTGATCATTCCTCTTTATTGGGGTCTAGGAAGTCCCGAACAAGAACTGATATGAGTGGTATATACAAGATGAATTTATTGTCTTATCAATTGGTGAACCTGAAAAAATTTTTAAAAGATATTATTATCTTCATTTTGCATAACAGTAGCCATTTTAAACAGTGGTAATGAAACTGTAACATACTGAGAATCAATCACAGGATTAAACAGACTAGAAGTATCCTTTAGTAATATCTGTACAGCACACAGGTCATTTTGTTGTGTTGATGAAAATGAAAAGGACATTTGTACAATCTTTATGGATGGTCCAGTCGAGGCTGTCCATCTGCAATTAGCTCCCTGAATGGGGAAAGTGTGAAAGACTTTGTGAACTATCCAGAGAGCAGATTTTAAAAAGAAAAATAGTTTCCTTCAGGCTTACCTTTGACAATGTATGCAGAAGACATATAATGGTAGCTATAAATGGGTTTCTCTCTCCAATCTTGTTTTTGTAAATGAATTACATTTCTATTTAACATGATCTAAACAATTCCTTACCACAGTTTTTATTATGACTAAGATTTTTCCAAATGGTTAAAACTTAATGAAATTTGCAAATATATAAGTAGTTATCTTGTTTAGACATACATTTTAAAGTTTTTCTTACCTGAATAGATTATTATCACCTTAGAAATTTATAAATCTTAATTTTCCAACATATGTGACCCTTAAACCCCATCATTCATAGCCTTCTATAATTTATTCAGACCTTCTGTGACTTTAAGATTTTATGGTTTTGTCCTTCCTGTTTATTCTTTGGGACAAAAATCTTATTTTATTATACAAAAAGCCCTGACCCAAATATTGTTTCAGAATATGATATGATTGCAATGTCCCTGAATTGCTGATTGGTAGGAGGCATCTTGCCACAGACATTCCTTGGTCAGGTGGCAGCGTTACTCCCATGGGCATAAAGCATTCTATGGGAACTGGGTTCACACAGCAGGTGTAGGAAAGTCTATTGTGTGCAGGTTGCACACAGTTCAATTTGACCTTTGCTTCCATTAGCATAGAAGAGTGGTTTTTTTTTTCAGTGCTTCCGCTTTAAGCCTCTGTGTTACTGGTGATATAAGTGTTTGCAAACAGCATTAGACTGAATATTTTAAAATTTTTGTTCAGTCTATGTCCTTTAGTTTGAAACTTTAATTAATTTATATTCAAGATTATTATAAGAGCTAGTGTTTCCATTTAAATATTTTATAGTTAGTTTGAATATCTGTTGTTCCTTTCTTTGACTATTATTGTCAATATCTACTTTATACAAGCTTTTATGATAGCATTTTTTTTCTTCTAGTTGTAGGATGTCATTGAGCATATCCAGTGGTACTGGCCTAAAGGTAATGATTCCTTTCAGTTTTCCCCTGCCAGAAAACAAAACAGGAACAAAACAAAAACCAAAAACAAACATTACTTCTTAGCATTCTTGGCTGACATTTTTTTTTTCAAATTTATTTCAGTACTTTGAGTATATTTTATCCCAAACTTCCCTAGTCTGAATACACTCTGTTAAATATATTGTGGCCTGGAGAAGAACTTTTTGGGATGAATAAAATCAATGTTGATCATTTTTTTCCTCTATGATTTGCACATTTTCACTTATGGCTTCATTAATATTCTTTGTGTTCCTCTCTTTATTTCTTGTTCCTTGGACTCCTGCAATTCATTTTTCCCACTTAATGGGTTCCCACAGATCTTATAAACTTTCTTTGTTTTTGCTATTTATCTTTCTCTGAATATTTAAAAAAAATCTGTATTCAGTCTAAAACAAATTATTATGTTTGTTTTTTGTTATTTTTTTTATTAGTTTGTTGTATTAAGCTGTAAGACTTTTGTTTTGTTCTCTTAAGACTTATGGGCCACAGGCACAGGTCTTAAGAGTACATAAAATAATACATAAAATAATGCAGGTTATTGCTATTACTCTTAGGGACCCACCATAACTAGATGGCATGATCCTCTTACTGGAGACACCACACTCCTTGTCAGACATAGAGGAATTAGTCTTGAACTGAACAGGAAACTTTCTATCTGCTGGTTGGCTTTCACATTGTTGTAAGTTGCCACATAGATTGCTGAGCATGAAATGATTTCAATAATTTTACCCAACACTGGGTTCAGCAAGCCAAAATACTGCATTGCCAAAGAAGATGAACTCATTAGTGCAATAGTTGCAGGATGGTTATGGGAATAACCAACCACTTTATTACTGGATTTTAGGCTTGCTCCACAGGAAGAATTTCAGATCTGGTATTGTAAACCTTGTCAATGGCTTCATCATCAGGGACTAGCATATTAAGAGGTGTGTCCTTGCTGGAGTAGGTGTGGCCTCGTTGGAGAAAGTGTGCCACTGGGTGTGAGCTTTGACGTTGGGCCCCGTGGCTTTCTTTCCCTGCTGCCTGCAGATCTGAGTGTAGAAACTCTCAGCTATTTTCCAGCTCTCTATCTCTCTGTGCGCTGCCATGGAACCAAACTTCTGAATCCGTAAGCAAGCCCAATTAAATGCTTTCTTTTGTAAGAGTTGCCTGAGTCACAGTGTCCCTTCACAGCAATAGAAGAATGACACTAAGTCATTTTACTCAGACACATACACAATATATATGTATGGAGTGTTTACCAAATATGAGATCAATACCTAGACCATAGTATTTCCTGAGAGAGGACCCTGGAGCCGCAAGCCACCAAAACTAACCTTTTAATCAGGATATTATATTAAGAGATTTTCTTAGCACTGTTTTCCCAGAGCTGCAGGGAAGAATTGAGGAAACTTAATGACAGGCAGTGTTAAAGGGTACATACAAGGACTCGATGAGTGCTAGACCTCAAACTCAACAATGACGTGTAAAATAACATTTTAGCATAATTTCTGTGGAGGATAGAATGGGTCTGAACTGCTAATGAAATGGGAGCCATGGTGTAGATACTAATTACATCAGTAGGGCCATGAAAGTGGGGAAAAGGGACAAAACGGAATAAAATAAAGTGTGGCAGAGACAAATCTTCAATGAAGTGGACCTCTGTTGTGGTCCAGCTGAGGGTCTGATAATATACAACGGCAGGTATTCCTTGCCACCCTTCAGGACTCACGGATTCTGATTTGACTTCAAAGGTTACATTACTTCACTTTGTTTTTGAACTCATTATTTTGTTTAAGTAAAATAAACTTACTATTATGTTAAGATTTAAGTCAAAATCAATAACACGACTCAGTCAGAGACATAATAACAGATTTTGCCGTCTGTTTCTTGCTCTTAGTTTGATTAAATTTTAGCACAGATGGACACTTGTGATGGGTGTTTGGTGCCTGAGCACCTTACAAAATCTAATGAATGTTTTACGATATCATCCGGGCTGTTTGACAGTATGTTGAGTTGTTCAGGTGCCTGAAAGAACATTGCACATAGAAACAATTTACAGGAAAAGAAGGTATTTGTTTAGTGTTTCCCATCATGTGGGAGTCAGCCATCATCTCTTGGATTTGACGGGAAAAGAAAGTCTGACTTATAATAGTACAGGATTATAGTTAAAAACAGAAAAAGCAGGTTTTGGGAATGTCCCCTTGGAGCTGAGAGCCTGTGCGAGCTGTCCAGCTAAGGACATGGGTTCCTTACAATGGATTCTTTGGAGGTGGCATAGCTGGCTTTCAACGAGTCGTTTTGATTTGAATGAGGAAGCAAACATCAGAAAAGCTGGTAATTGCTTAGTCCTGACCTCTCCTGCCTGCTGCTGAGCTTGCGTGATTGACTCCTGCTGTCACATAGACTGGCCATTGTCCACTTTTATGTTTATTCTCCCAGCAGTCAGAAGAAGAGCTCCAGAGAGGTCTATTTCACCGTGTATTCTGAGTCTCCATGTCGTAACTTCTAATCAAAAAAAAAAAGGAGGAGCAAAATATTAGTTAAACCCAGAAAAGGAATTACATAAATTTATTTCCACAGCAATGCTGTTGAATATTTCATTGGATGACAACTTTACATTTTGTTTTGAGAAAAAGAGAAGCAGGAAAGGTCAGAAGTTTGTGTCCCTTCGGTTTAGAAATGCAGGTTCTCCAGGGTGTCTGAATGCCAGGCTGGAGACGAGGAACATTCCCAAAGCTGAAATCAATACAAGTCCCCAGAATAAAGGAATGTGAGCATGGGGCCGTCATGCCCTCAGCATGCTGCTGACCCTCCACTGATGCTCCAGGCTCGTGATTAAGACTGTGCATCTGGGTTTCTGAAATGCTCCGTGTGATCAGGTGGGAAGATGAAGCCAACTGCTGTGAAGAGACTTTGCTAATGCTCACCAGTAGTTGTGCCTGAAGGAAGCAGAGTCTGAACTCACACTTCACACACACACTCACACACAGACACACACAGACACAGACACACAGACACACACACACAGGCTTTTGTTTCTATTAGTGCACTATATTCACACCCCCTATTTATACTATTCAGCTCATGCCCATACAATGCACGCTGCCTGCCCATTACAGAGAAAGCAAGGGTAGGAATTGTATCTCTGGCTCCCGAGTTCTCTTTGGCCTGTGTGGTATTGTGACTATTTATTTCTAAGCTTGTTCTTAAGATCTACGGTTACTTCTGACTCCCTTGCACTAAAAATAATCTTTGCTCCTAATTCCTTGTAGGATAGAGGCCATGAAGAAACTATTTATGAGCAAATGTAGAAAGTGATAAGCCAACATCAGAGTTTCTTCAAACTGGCTTAAAAATATAGTAGAGTCAATGGGAAGACACTTCTAAAAATATTTATTAAATGACGAATGCATGAAGAATCAGAGGAAGATAGGAAGACAAGGAAAGCAAAGCTGGACCACTGAGATGGATGGCAGCTTCTTGGTTATTTTGAGAAGAAATGTCAGGAAGACATGGGGGTGGGCACATAAACAGTAGCAATAGGGGAGAGGGGAGGGCCCTGGGGACTCATAAAATACTCAATCCAAGTTGTCAGCTTCCAG
>NC_022017.1:20984846-20986245 GCF_000317375.1 Microtus ochrogaster | reverse complement strand
TAATCTTTTTCTAACTTGACCTCCACCAGTTCTATGCAAATTGCCCAGCTTCACACTTTACATACCTGCTCTGCCTATAAAGCTGCTGTGCAAGCAAGGAAGATTTAACAAAAACAAGAAAAGGGTAACAGATCTCTTTTAATTTGGTATTTTAAATATCTAGCCATGAGGTTTTCATAATAACCATAATAATCAGAATTTCTTTTTTTTCCTCACTGTTACATATTTGAGAGCTTGAGATTCAGTATCTGAAATCACACAAACAGAGCCATCCTAAAGATTCAAAGATTCTTAAACCCAAGTCCTCAGAAATAACCATTTTCTCTTCTATTAGGCCTGCCAAAACATACTTGATGGTTTGTCTTTTGATCAGCAATGACTTCACTGACAATTTTAGAATGTGGTCAACAGGAGTAATAGTCATGACCCCCTCGGTAGTAAGGAGAAAGGGGGAGTTTCACGGGCTTGGGAAGATCCAGGATTTATTACCAGTACAATTATTAACAATACAATTTGAAAACTTCCCACAGAATTTTCTGTAAAATTCTGAAAACTGAAAGATGTGTTTCTAACTGACTTTAAATTTCTTAATTATTTGGGTAGGATCCCTGTCATTCACCCTCTGCATTCAGACAAAGCATATGTTTCTTTAGGTTCACATAAATTGAAGCTGCTATAACATCTATCTTCTATTACATAGAAAAATCTGAAAAGTCAACAGCTATATATGCCTCCCCTAGGAAGCAATGGTTTCTTTCTTCATTTTCGATGTTGTTGTTTTCCTGCTTTGGCGGGCAAAGATGGCTAATGGAAGCCTCCATCACCACTGCACAAGAACAAAGGGTGGGCACTGAGGGATGCCGACCACTGGGCCCAAATCAATGCTTCAGAAATCAGAAACAAATTACCAGCTAGGCAGACCTCTGGACTCTGCTTCCCCAGCTGCTCCTAAATTATAACTGCTCCCATGAAAGGAGTAAGAAAAAAATGCCACTTGGCCTTTTGTAGGGGAAAACAATATCACACGTTTCTACAAGTGACTTCTTTGACATCTCTGATTAAAGCAATACACACAAACTGCCTGAAAATGGTTTAGTGCTGGAGGCCTAAGCAGTGCTCACATTCTTCCGTGGTTCTACCATTGTTATGTAGGAACCTGACCCTACATTGAATCCTTAGTCATCACCTAGTGTGAACCTCTTCTCAACATACCCAAGAATGTCTTTAACAAAAATCCAAGTGATTTATTTTTCAGACGTGCTGCTTCTTACTTACTTCAACTCATGAAAAATGACTTTTTAAAATTAAGAATGTCTTTAACAAAAATCCAAGTGATTTATTTTTCAGACGTGCTGCTTCTTACTTACTTCAACTCATGAAAAATGACTTTTTAAAATTA
>NC_022017.1:20982567-20984746 GCF_000317375.1 Microtus ochrogaster | reverse complement strand
CTTCCTAAACCACAGATACTACCACCAGTGAGCTAGGGGAGAGACAAATCTTTATCTAAAACTAACCAAAAGCATAGAAAGCATATCAAAATTAGAAAAATCAGGAATGAAAAGAGGGACATAACAAAAAAACATGGAGGAAATACAGAGCGCTACCAGATCATAACTTCTAAAACATGTACTCTACATAATTGGAAAACTTAAAGGAGATGGACAATTTTTCTGGATAAATATCACTTATTAAAATTAAATCAAGATCATATAAGCAAGTTACATATACCTATAACTGCTAAAGAAATAGAAACAGTCATCAAAACTCTCCCAACCAGAAAAAGCTCAGAAAAAATTTCAGCACATAATTCTACAAGATTTTCAAAGCAAAAACCTAGGATAGCCAAAATAATCCTGTATGAAGAACTTCTGGAGGCATCACAATCCTTGACTTCAAACTCTACTATTGAGCTACAGTACTGAAAACAGCCTAGTACTGGCATAAAAACAGTCAGGAGGACCAATGGAACCGAATTGAAGACCCAGATATTAATCCACACACCTACGAACACCAAATCTTTGACAAAGAAGAAAAAATATAAAATGGATTAAAAAAGCATATTCAACAAATGGTGCTGGAAAACTGGATATCAACATGTAGAAGAATGAAAATACATCCATATCTATCGCCATACACAAAACTCAAGTCCAAATGGATCAAATACCTCACCATAAAGCCAACCACACTGAACCTCATAGAAGAGAAAGTGGGAAGTACACTTGAATGCATTGGCACAGAAGAACACTTTCTAAATATAACCCCAGTAACACAGATGCTGAGACCTCCTAAAACTGAAAAGCTTCTGTAAAGCAAAGGACATGGACAACAAGATAAAATGGCAGCCTACAGAATGCGAGAAGATCTTTACCAACCCCACATTGGACAGAGGGATGATCTCCAAAATATGCAAAGAACTCAAGAAGTTGATCATCAAAAGAAGAAATAATCCGATAAAAAAATGGAATACAGACCTGAGCAGAGAAATCTCAACAGAGGAATCTAAAATGGCTGAAAGACACTTAAGGAAATGCTCACCACCCTTAGCCATCAGAGAAATGCAAATCAAAACAATTCTGAGATTCCACCTGTAAGAATGGCCAAGATCAAACACACTGATGACAGCCTATGCTGGAGAGGTTCTGGGGTAAAGGGAACACTTCTGCATTGCTGGTGCGAGTGCAAGCTGGTAAAACCCCTTTGGATATCACTGTTGCGATTTCTCAGAAAAGTAGGAATCAATCTACCTCAAGACCCAGCACTACCACTTTTGGGTATATACCCAAAGGATACTCAGTCATACCACAAGGACATGTGCTCAACTATGTTAATTGCAGCATTGTTTGTCATAATCAGAACCTGGAAACAATCTAAATGCTCCTCATCTGAAGAACGGATAAAGAACATGTGATAAATTTACACAATGGAGTACTACACAGTGAAAAAAAATAATGACATCTTGAAATTTATAGGAAAGTGGATGCATTGAGAAATCATCATATTGAGTGTGGTAGCCCAGACTCAGAAGGACAAAAATAATATATACTCACCCACGAATGACTTTTAGAAATAAAGCAAAGAAAAAAAACAGCCTACAATTCACAATCCCAGAGATTCTAGACAACAAAGAGACCCTGTTTACAGGCCAATCTGATGGAGTAATTTTTTCAGTTGAGGTTCCTCTTCTAAGATGACACAAGCTGGTGTCAAGTTGAAACCAACAACAAAACAAAAAACATTTCAAGTAATTAAAGCAATTGTAGTTATCTTTTACTAAAAATGTTTCAATTTTATATATGCTGTCAAAGAGTTAACTGGCATAGGTTTACTATTTCTGCCCTTTTATGTAAAGTGACTGGTGTTCCTTGTGTCATATAATTTCCTATACTCACAGTACACCATTTCCAGTTATTAGGTTTCTAAAGAATAATGTTATCCCAGAGATACTGAGTATATGTAGCTCATACACAGTTGACTGTTAGCAAGATGTAACTGGTGTCTTAACACTACCTGCAACTGTCAGCTCAGAGCAGTGTAATCTTTTTCTAACTTGACCTCCACCAGTTCTATGCAAATTGCCCAGCTTCACACTTTACATACCTGCTCTGCCTATAAAGCTGCTGTGCAAGC